>NW_006204105.1:1095512-1167996 GCF_000334495.1 Tupaia belangeri chinensis
AAAAAAAAAAGAGAAGAGGATAGAGAAAGATAGCAAGTGAACAATAGAGGGGATGTTAGTGAGAAACAGATATGGTTTATTATCTGTTGAAGATGACGTGTATAGTATTCTCAACTGGACTGGTCTGGGAAGTATTTCATGATGGGTGAAGTCTTTTAACAAGCAAAATGAGAAATAGTGATTGACTGTTTTAAAAAATTATAATAATAATAATTATTGGGAAATGCATGGAAAAGACTTTGAATGATAAAGCGGGGAGATCGATGCCTCTGTATTGACTGACATGCATGGCATTCCCTTTTGAAAAAGCAATGGAAGTCAATGTAAAGTTATATGTAATCCAATGTAATATAAAGAAGATTATGATGATAATTAAAAAAAAAGACTCATTAATTGTACAAAAACTAATTCAGATGGGTTATACAATTATCCATATAATGCAAAACTTGAAAACTCATAATTTGAACACTACAGATTATTTTTATGGTATGTAGTTAAAGTGTCCTCAGATATGACATCAACACGTAGTGTTAAAAATTGATAAATTTGATTTTATAAAAATTAAAATGTTTGCTCCACAAAAAAGACTGTTAATAAAAGTATAAGCTATAGATTGGGAGAAATAAATGTGTGAATGACATACATGGCAAGTGACTGGAGTGATGGTTGATTTTAATGTGTCAACTTGATTGAGCCACAGATTAAGAAGACATTGGTTGAACATTATTCTTGTGTGTATTTTTGATTATTTCTGGATAAGATTAACATTTGAATAGGTAGAGTGAGTAAAGGAGCTTGCCCTCACTAATGTTTAATCAACTCAATACACATAAAAGGATGAGTAGAAGGAAAACTCCCCCCCCAGCTGGTTGAGCTAAACCTTGGTCTTTAGCCTACCTTTGGATTCCAAGTGGAACCATGCACCTGCTTTCTCCAGCTTCCTGACCTTTAGACATCTCAACTTTTCTAATCACATCAGCCAATTCCTTATTGTATACACACAACCATGCACGTGCATACACACACACATGCACACACACACACACACACACACACACACACACACACAGAGTCACGCACTATGTAATCATGTTTCAGTCAGCCGAGAATGACATATGTGATGTGGTCCCTTACATTCTATGATACAGCTTAGTTGTTTAGTAGACTAGCTCACCTAGGTTTGTGTAAGTGCATGCTATGAAGTATCTGTGTTGAAATTGCCTAATGGCACATCGCCCCAAATGTATCCCAGTTGTTAGATGACTCGTCACCCAGTGTGTGTGTGTGTGTGTGTGTGTGTGTGTGTGTGCAAGCGTGCTGTTTCCCAACAAAGCCCTAGTACAGACTATGTGGTATTAAGTAGGGTGCTGCTCTAACAAATACCAAAACTCTGAAAGTGCCTTTGGAACCAGGTAATGACTAGAGGCTCGAAGAGCTTTGAAGTACATAAAGAAACAGGAACGCACAGGGCACTTCTGGGGAGATTTCACGTGAGAATAAAGAACATTTTGAAAGCTGCACAAAGGACCAACTTTGTTCTGAAGTGGAGAAGAACTGGCTGCAATATGCTCTACGTTTTGTGGACACAAGAACTTGTTAGTGATAAAATTGGATATTTGGTTGAGATGACTTACTAGCAAAGCATTGAAGGAGAGGCCTTACCCTTCCAGAGTGCTCCAAGTGTGAGAGAAAAGAGAAATGAGAGAACTGTTCAGCAAAAGGTCTCCCTTAGAGGTGTGGCCCTAGTCAACTTCCTTGGGGATGACTGACAGGATCTCTCCCTTCTCTCTGCTTGTTCCTTTCTTTTTCATAGACTGTCACAGGACCCGTGGTGGTTTAGAACAACCCGAGCTACCAAGTGTCCGTGGCTGTACTGGATGCAGGAGACTGTACTTCTAGAATCGGGGTTTTTGGGTCCAGCTAGGAGATCATCAAGGGCAGTCTGAGGTGACCAGTGGGTTCTCCACAGCAAGGAGAACACGTCTTTGCACCCTTTGTTCCTGTCCTCCCCTCTCTTCTCCTAAGGCCCATTTGGTTGTGCTTTTTGATTTGTTAAAGTGACTCTGAGTTGAATAATTGGCTGTGGTTTCTCACTCCTTATTTAGCTTTACCTGCCCATTGCTGAAGCTGTGTCCTTCCCCGTGGAGAGGCTGAAGTGCCTCACCTCTAGACCTGTCCCTGCACAACTGTTGCGCACACCCTGTGTCAGGGTCTCAGGGTAACTGAAGCTGATATCATTCAAACTCATTTCTTTCATCCCGAGTTCATTCTCTGCTGCCTGAATGAGTCACCTTTTAAAACCACAGAACAGAGATTCAGCAAATGGCATAATGGTTATGTCATGGGACTCTTAAATAGTTGATGGAGGTTCAAGTCCTGGATCCTGGCAGCTTAAAATTCAGGCTGGGCATGTAAGCCTGTGTGCCCAAAATTATGAAAGGAGAATGAAGGCAAAGGGATTGTGGTGTGGCCATCCATCCTGGCAGGTGATTTCTCATTTTCTGTCTCTGTCTCTCTCTGGTGAGCTCACACACCCTATAGTGGAAAATCTCTCTTTAAAAAAAAAAAAAACAAAACAGAATGGGGCTGGAAAGTGGCACAGTGGTCAATGTGATACTCTGCAATACTGACCTGCATGGATAGGTTCCAGGGTTATACCTGGAGAACTCCCTGAGTACGTGAGCATGCAGATGTCCATGATCCAGGTCAGGCTGAAGCTGGGCGTGAATCGTGGCATCAAGACCCTGTTAGGTGTGTGCTGTGTTTCTGTGTTTCTCTTGGTCTGTCTCACTCATGGAAAAATAAACTTCAAAAGATAAAACTAAAGAATTAGTGTTGTTTTCTTCTTATCCTGAAGATATAATGTTTAACAGATTAAGATTAGAAACTAAAGGCCAACCAGGTGGCATGGTGATTAAAGCAGCTGAATCTCACATGGCCAACTAGGCAGTTTGAATCCCAGACCTGGTGGCTAGAAAAGTACACTGAGCATGTGTGCTTGCATGCCCAAAATCATGAGAAGAGAATGGAGGAGAAAGGTCTGTGGGGTGCTTACTACCCCCCATGGATGGTACTTTCATACTTTCTCTCTCTGTCCCTTATTTTCTCTGGTGAGCACATGCACCCCATAGCAAATAATAATAATAATAATAAAGATATAATCCTAAATACGATGACTTAAAAAGTAACAGGATTAGTCATAGAGGAAGGTAGGTCATTGTCATTGGTTATACTGAATCACCAACATACTTGCTTAAGGCCCACATGCCACAGATGTAGGCCCACTGAATATTTAATAACCAGATGTTGCACGTGGATGTCCTGTTGTTTCAACATGGTTGGTTGACATGGCCATGCTCCTCTACTGAATCGTCACTGGGTCTTTGTCAGTAATCGACTGGTCCTTTAACGTGGACCTACTTTTGGATTTTATTCTTTTCACTCACTTTATCTGTCTATCAAATCGCCAATACCACAGTATCTTGCTTGTGTAGATTTAAAGTAAATCCTATAGTTAGGAAGGAACTATTCATCTAACTTTGTACTTTGAAATTTTATGTTTTAGTGTTGTTATAGAGAGCATGCACTAGCTGGAGAGAGACAGAGAAAGAGAGAGACAGACAGAGAAAGTAAGAGGGGGAATATAAGAAATCACCTCCCTCTCCCAAGAGGAAATGGCCACACCTAAATCTCTTCTTCCCCATTCTTAGGATGTGGGGCATGCACACACATGCCCAGTGTGTTTTTTAAGTGTCCGGCCCAGCACTCAAACTGTGCAGCCAGCCATATGCCATCCAGGTGCCTTATCACCACACCACCTGCTGGCCCAACTGTATATTATACTTCAGTAACAAGTTTTAAAAACACTTTCCAAAAAAATTAGAATTAGTCTTTCTCTACATATAAAAATAAGTGCTGGGATTTTGATTGGAGTTGTATTAAATCTATAGAAAAATTTGCTCATTTGAAGATGAAAAAGACTATCTGAGAAAAGGTGCAGGCAGTCTATAGAAGCAGAGAGTGACTCCTGACTGGCAACCTGCAAAGAAACAGAGACCTTTATCCTATCATAAAGAACAAAATTCTGCCATTGATAGCAACGACCTTGGAAGACTCTTCCTCTGACCCTCTGCCATGTCCAGAGGAGAACTCGGCCAGTCAACACCTTGAATTTGGCCTTGTGAACTGTTAGTGAGGTCCTAGCTAGGTTATTCTGGACTTCTGACCTGTGAAGTCCAAGCTAATAAACGGTGGTATTTAAAAGAGCTGCATGCATGTAGCTTGTTACACAGCAGGAGACAACTAACACGGATGACGATCTCTACTCCCAGAGTTCTGGTGGTTGGATTCACATACGCTAATCCTGGCAGAAGCAAGACCAGCAAGGAAATGGAGGAAAAGGCCTGCGTGCACATTCTTGGGACTCTTTCTGAGCCCTTTTCATCCTGAAGGACACTGTCAAAGACATTTCAGTCAAACTTCTGGAAGCATCAAGAAGGTCAGTTCTCAATTAGCATCTTCTGAAAAGCATCATCTATCTTTACTTTCTATGCCAAATTATTATGACCTCTTTGTGTGAGCACACCTAACAAGGTTTAGAGCAAGGATCACTGACTAGCACAGACCGGCTACTTCAACCAGAGCAACAGACATATCAGTGTCATTAAATCTTCCACATAAATTAAAATCCCCATGGTGTAACTAACTCCTCCTCTGGCTGTTATGAGAAAGAAGGAACAGATCTATTTTCCAGTGGCTCAACCAAGAGCAACTTTAATCTCAAATGCCTGCTTTTCAGTTTTCATTCTAATAATGGCTGCTGGGCACCTGTGACTATTAAGTATTTGAAATCTTTGCTTGAAGCACTGAGGAACTCACCTTTTAATAATATTCCATTTATAACTCATTTAAAAGTAAACTTATAAATAGAAACAACATAAAATCTATTTCTGTTAAAACTATGAAAGCTGTGGCAGCATTACATATTCTTTTAATGACTGCAGTGTGTAAGATTATTTGGTGTTACGGTGTGCTGTTCTTTTTAGATTTTGAAATGTGGCTACTAAAAGATTTTACATTACTTATGTGACTTGCAACTTATTTCGACTAAACATCAGTGGGTTCAGATTCTACCACCAAGTAAGAGGAAGTACAGAGGACAGGAGTGTTACCGTACACCTGGGGACACAATCAACAGAATCCAGACTATAGAAAACACTGCATAACACAGGACTCAGATTTTTAACAAGGAAATGAAGAAGACAGAGAAAATGAGAGTAAATGTGTGGGTGCACATGAGCTTGGGTGTGAAAGCAGGAGAAAAAGTAAAGAAAAAAATGAGAAATCTGTAAATTACAATAAATTCTAAAGACATGTCTAACTGATCCCAATTTGTGAATTTTAATTGGATCTTGAGTCAAAGAAATAAACTTTAAAAACAGAAAATTTGAACATGATATAGTTTGATATGGAACATTTAAAGGTGATTTAAAAACAATTGTAACATAATTCTGATAACACTGTCAACAAGCCTCATTACTGAGGATACACTGATGCAATTAGAGATGAAACATATCTGGACTTCGCTTTCAATAATTTAGGAAAAACAAAGAGTGCAAAAGATCGTATTAAGAAAAGTTCAGCTTTAAAGTGATAATTGAATATGAGGGTATTCTATTGTATGAACTTAATATTTTTACATTTAATCACTGTCCATCTTCACAACATACAAAATGAATTTTCCAAGCGTGAATACACAAAATATCAGTTCATTCAAAGACATTATCATTCGCATTATTAATAATTTTCCATTTTTGTGTTAATTAAATGTTTGGCTTTATTTCCCCTTGATTTCCTCCCTCCTGCCCTCACCATTGTCCACTCACCTCCCACACTGTATCTAGTAGCCAGAGTTGTTCTCCATATATAATGTTTTTTGGAGAGGTTTTTGCTATAGGGCACGTGTGCTCACCAGACAGACAGAGAGAGACAGAAAGACAGAAAGCAAGGAATCACTCCCCAGGGGGGATGGTCACGCCGCAATCCCTTCTCCTCTATTCTCCTCTCGGGATCTTGGGCACGCACACACACGTGCCCAGCGTGAGTTTAAGCCACCGAGTCCAGGACTCGAACCACGGTCGACTATGTGGGAGTCCAGCGACATAGCCATTACGCTAACTGCTGGTTCAATGTTCTCCATATTTTTATACCTTGCAGTCTTTCAGTTTCTTCCATGGAGTGCACACTTTTGGTATATATTAACTGGGGACATACAATGCCTCTCTAAAGTCTGGTTTGCTTTACTTATATCTACCCAAAGGATAGCAATAAACTCAGTCAGTAAAATGCTTGTACATGCATGTTTATCAAGACATTATTACCAATTGCTAAGACATGAAATCAACCCAAATGTCCAAGAACAGAGGAGTGGACTGAAAAATATAGCACATATATACTATGGGATACTACTCAGCCTTAAAAAAAAGGAGAAATTGGCATTTGACAGGAAATGGATGAATATGGTAGATTTAATAAACTTCTCTACTTTTGTAAACTATTGAAATTCTACCTTCAAATAAGCATGATGAGAGAAGGTAGGTCTACCTTGGACAAAAAGTCAGCTGAATCTGTCAACCTAAGAGGGGGCTTCAAGGAAAGAAATAAAAATGTGTATTATGGAAAAATTGTGTATTGATGCCCAAAATGTTTTTTACACACCAATATACTTTTATTCCAATATTTTCTCTGACCATTTTGAAATATTTTTGTATATGCCACAGCTCTAAGGGTTAACATCGAGAGTAAAAAGTACCACTTATATCTCGCCTTCTAACAACCAGAGATCAGAGAATGGCATGGACCTGAAATGATGGTGTTTAGCCAACTCTGTGACCCATACACAGAAGATGGAAGCACAAAACTACGCAGATGGAGGAGAGGGCTGTAGGGAGGGCCTATTCGTGTTGGAGCATAGGTAGAGTCATCCACAGAGAGCAAGTGCAGATAAATTCAGAACATTCAGAGATGTGCTCAGCTAGAGCACTGGCTACTAGGGTGTGCAGGGGAAGGAGCTGCATAGTGCAAAGACCAGAGGTGCCCATCCTGGGAAGGCAGAATTGCTGGACCGAGGGCGAGGCCTGCGCAAAGGACGTGTTGTCTGGAGACTAATGATGAAGGGAAAGAATGAAGCAAGTGTGGAAACGAAAGGTCCTGGGGAACAGAATGGAATCCCGGAATCAGAAGTCGCATCATGCCAACCCCTGAGAGCTAGAAACAATAAGTATGCTGATCCCCCAGAACAAGACAATGTCCTCTAATTAAAAATAAAACTACAGTTGGCCAGTGCTTTATATCCAGTCAGGTTATTAATGTAGCAAGGTGGCAGAAAAAAAGAGTACACGTGCAAAAATTAGTGAGTCACGTTCCGTCATGGGGAATCTAGAAAGGATGAATTCCACCCAACCTGTGATGACCAGCACTCATGATGGAATCGCCGGTGAGAATTCATATATTCACGTGGAGATCTGAAACAAAAACGGGTGAGAACGAGGTAGGAAAATAGCATGTCACAAGTTTCTGTGTGACTGGGTGGGAATAACACTGGAGACGGCAGGTGGAATGGGGAAGGAAAGTGAGTAAAGTTCTCGATCTTCACAGTGGTAAACGTACGAATCTGAAACATATTTCTGAAATCTTATAAACCAAATGTTGGATGTTTGTCACCTAAAAATGAGACCAAATATGTCCAAAATGTTTTTAGTGCAATGTTAATATGATCTATGTAACTATACCTAATAGCAAACATAAAGTGATCGTCCGCCCAGCACTCATAAATGCATACACATTCACACACAAACACACATACACGTGAAGAAAATTAATACAGCATATAGTAAACATAAGTTACAATGTATAATAAATAGAGCATAAAATTATCCTTCAGGTGGGAAGAAAAGACAAGAACATTCTCAGATAAACAAAACCTGAAAGAATTTACCAGCACCAGACCAGATCTCCAAGAAGTTCTCAAGGGAGTGCTATATCAGAAAAATTAAATACAGTCACACAGAAATAAGAGTTCAAAAACTAAGAAAATGGCCAACTTAATCACTGGGACAAGTCTGTAGTTGAATATTATATCCCAGAATTTAAGTGGGAAAATCGAACGACAACAGAAGAGCAAGTATATGAGACTGATTTGGTGAAACAGAATTTTATGACTTTTGACTAAAACATTGCTGATTTTATTCTAGGCTTTTTTTATCTGGTTTTAAGGATTTGTGTCCTGCCTTGAGCTATCGATGGGTTCATGTACCTACCATTTGAACAGCATTCTAACCTGTTTCCTGGCTTTAAGTTTTAAGCAGAGTTTCTTAGCATTTCTTTGATTTAAGTTAAAACTGCTTTTGAAATTACCAAGTGAACTTGCTATTGAAAGTAGTTAGATTATTTAAGAAATTGTGTGATCAATACAATGTGGGTGGAAAAGGAATAAAAGACAATTGTAGACACCAGAGACAGTGGGAGAGGAGGGGGGGAAGGGCAGGGGGGCAAAAAGGGGGGGAAGACAATATATATAAAACTAGAAGTGGAAAAAAAAATTTTTTTTGGAGAGATTTTCACTGTAGGGCACGTGCGCTCGCCAGACAGACAGAGAGAGACATAGAGACAGAAAGCGAGAAATCACCTCCCAGGGGGGATGGTCACGCCGCAATCCCTTCTCCTCCATTCTCCTCTCAGGATCTTGGGCACGCACGCACACGCGCCCGGCGTGAGTTTTAAGCCACCGGGTCCGGGACGTGAACCACGGTCGACTACGTGGGAGTCCAGCGGCATAGCCATTCCGCTAACTGCTGGTTCCCTAGAAGTGGAAAATTTTTGACGATAGCATGCATGATTAAGCCACTATGAAGTATATTCTGGATGGGAAATCACATTTTGTACGCTGTGACAATGCTTACGTAATGAGTGTAAATTAAGTTAAAAAAGAGTTTCAGAAAAAAAATATTTCAGAAGTAAATTACAGGACACTTGTGACTAGATTCTAGCTTTGTCCATATTATTCATTTAACATATTTTGTAAATCAACAAGATATGGAAAAAAGTTTAGTATGGAAGAGAGAGAGGGGAAGGAAAAAAGTAAAAATATGCTTGACAAAAAAATGAGAAGCTATTTTCTTTTATTTTTCTTTGCTTTTCTTGACTGATTTATTTAATTTCATTTATTCATTTTATTTTAATTTGTTGAGGGGGGGTAGAGAGAGAAAGAGGGAGAGAAAGTGAGAGAGCAAGCGACCAGGTTTGTGACTCAAACTGAGGTCAGCCAAGTCGTGTCCAGTGCCATAACCACTACGCCACCTGCTGGTTTAAACATCTTATTTTTTTTCTTTTTTTTTCACATTATTTATTATTTGTTTTTTGTATATACTTTCAATCATATTGTTTGACTGACAATGAGACCATTTCGATATGTGCACATTTCTGATGAGTTATAGAGTAATATCTTTGGCTTGACTGACATGCATAGTATTTGTGCTGGAAAAAGAAATGTTGTACACTGTAAAGATGTGATTAAATGTAAATGAATACATTAATTTAAAAAATAAAGCATAAATATATGGAAGAGTTTAAAGTAGAAATGAAGAGTATTTAGATTTATAGCCTTATAATGACAGTAATAAAGATTATAATATCAAAATAAAAAATTCACATCAGTCCAGGGTGGTAGTCAAAATGGTTTTTAATAATGTATATAAGAATTAACTACAGAGTAAAATGAAAATTCAGGGAAGGAATGGTCTTACTTATAGCAGAATGGCAGCAATACAGGTTTGTAGGAAGAACTAAATTAAGCCATTTCCAATGTGCAAACGTGAATATAATAACTGTCACAGCAGGGATGGTCAATGGACGGTACAATGTTTAGAGAAAGACCCTGAGAGAACAGGCTGCTTCTACGTCCTCAAAGCATGAACCCCCAATGTGCTCAGTAACTGTGGTGTGGTGTGAGAGCTGCACAGTGCATAGATCTAAGTGACCCTTTACTGAGTGACCCGTCCTAGTACCTAACAGAACAGTGGAACTGATCCATCTCTCCCTGCCGATGGGATGTGGTAACGAATGGAAAGCGTTAGGATATGGTGTTCTTGGCTAAATATTTAGGCCAAATTGAAGTGAGAGACAATTACCAGACAACTGAGAGCGTAGACCACAGAGTGAGACAGCTGAGCTGTCCTGTACGAACAGGTCAGTGTCACCGCCGTTAAGCGCGGCAAAAAGTTGAGGAGATATTTTTGGTTCAAAAGGACTGAAGAAGTAAGAATGGGAGCGTAATTCCTTCAGTCCTTGTGAACCCAAAATGCCTCTTCTCCTTTTTGCAGTCCTATTGGGGGTGACATTGCCTGTTTGAAGAAGACAGCTCAGTCGCGCCATCTGATGGCCTGCATTCTGCAGTTGTGTGGTAATTGCTTCCTGATTCTATTCAGTCCGAACATTGTCAGCAAGAACACGGTGATGTTAATCTTACCCTAGACTCCCAGCAATCCCACGGAGGCCAGGAACGCCTGCTCACAAGTGTAGTCTTGTTCCAGTTGCTCCTGACCTCGCTGCTCTACAGGACTGGCATTGAGAGAAATGGGGTTCGGGTCTGGCAGTACTGTTTGTGTATCTGGATCTCGTTCTCCTTAGGAATTTAGCACAATTGGAGATTACAGGGCTGTGGGCTGGGATTTCTCTAATCCAAGCAGGCTATTGGGGAACAACGCATAAAGTATGTGTTCTCTTGGTGAAATGCTGTTCTTTTTAAAGAATCTCTGCGGTGTTCTGTTGCACTTTAAGTTACTCTGCTGTCGTAGATGTTTATCCAGTAAGTTGGAAAATTTCCCCTTTGTAACACAGTTGTTTCAAATCGTGAGTATCTTCCTTATTTCCACCTGTACCTGGTATCTGAAAGAGAGAGGGAGAAATGAAATGTGAGTCCTTGTCAGGTTTTGTGAATTGCTCAGCCTGGGGGTGTGGGTGGGGGTGGGAGAAGATAGCCAAAGGGTAATGGAGGCCGGGGCCAAGTCCAGCTCCTGCAGAGGGGATGATTTCCAGGGTTGAGCCTCAGGCAGGCTGAATGGGAACATCATATCCACAATTTAGAAGAAAACTCCCCGTGAACCGACAATTCAGCCTGAGATGTAGGATACATGGGCCCTCCTCTCCCCCAAACAGGAGTTGGTGAAATCAGCCACTTTTCTCCAGATCCCCTTGGCTGCAGCAAAGTGATGGCCTTTCATGCCTCACAGAGAGGGATGTGCTTAGCAGCGAACTTGCACTTTCAGAAACAGACCAGTGCAGGAAGGAAAGGACCCGGCAGAGAAACACAGCTTCTATTACAGCTCTATGTCCCAGACCTTAAAGGAGGCATGGCAGGTTCCGGGACGAGAGCAAGCAGGCGCCATGGGCAACCTCAAGTCCTCTTCGGACTCTGACTGATGAAGATATGGTGGAGTCACAGAAGGAAACGGTAACTTGTGCACATGGCCTGTTACTGATCATCCCGGAAATAGAATAGAAGCCACAGGCCCTCTTCATAAAGGGTGGAGAAGGGAGATGCAGGCCGGTGTAAAATACGTTGGCCCCTGCTCACATCAGCCATTTAGCACATTAACTGACACCAGAGGACACCCCAGCATAGGCTTCACCTTGCTGCTACAACGCCTTAACAAACTTTAATTTTAGTTTCCTTTGTAAGAGCTTCCCAGTTAAAAAAAAGAAAAAGGAAAAGAAAAAGAAAAAAATTTCTCTTAGTAATTAAATGGGAAAATTTGTATAAAAATGACGCCAATGCACAGTGAGAGTGGCTAGATTCCTTGTTGAGCACTTGCCCGTCTGTGTAACCCCTCACTCTCTGTAGCCCCCCTCACTGAGCAGGCCAACGGGCTCCCCGTGGGAGAGAAGGGCCTGCCTCCAACACTGACATAGGATCTTAGGGCCGATGGTCTCCTCCACTTAACTCTGTGCTCATGTCTTGTATCTCAGACTCTCAAGGTCCACCTGGAGGTTCTGGGTGTCCTGCTTCCTCTAACTTTCATGGAGATGGAGGAGTGTTAAGTATTTTCTCCTATGCACAGAAACACCCCTGACTTCACCATAGCAAATCCAATGACAGTTTTGGATTCCTGTTTTTGTGAAACTTCTTGACAGCTCTCAGTTTTGATTTATAATTACAGAAGTTTTAAAAAGAGCTTGAGCTCTAGAAAGCAGGACTTTTATTTCACCAGGGTAGTCCCTCTGGATGGTATTACTCAAAGATACAAAAGTTTCAGTTTTAGCAAATTTATCTTTACACTCCTTCAAAGTAGGGACTTGCATAAAATTGCTTACGTGCTATGTGAACAAGATGCTTATGAAACAAAAATGAATTTATGTTAGATCTGGGCCTCCATCTCCAAGATACCTCATTATGTATATGCAAAAACTCCGAAGTCTAGAATAATCTGAAACCTGAAAAACTTCTGGACCTAGGAATTGTGGATAAGGATATTCAACCTGTCCATTAGTTAATGTTTATTTATACATGCTGAGAGAATCAAAGGGAAATTCCTTGCCAATCGATTTCATTTGAAATGTAAGTAACAAGTCAATCATGGACAGTGAGGACTTACCTGGCAGTGGGGTCATGACCGTTACCAGTCAGAAATGAACGGGGCGTTCAGAATCTGTGCCATCTGAGACAGAGCTGAAGAGGTCTGGGCGGGATGGGGTGGGGTGGGGGAGTCACAACTGCATACCTTTCACTTTGTCTGTTCTCTTGCCAAGGTACTTCTTTCACTTGTGTCCCATTTCTCCCCTCCCACCACCAAGCCTTTCATAGTTACAATTCATAGAAAAGATCAGACTTCTTCAATACTTTTTATTATTTATTATTATTATATTTAATTTGTTATAGGACACACGTGCTCACTGGAGAGACACACCAAGAGAAAAGTAAAATGAGGAAGCAAGCCGCTAGGTCTGGGATTTGAACCATGGTTAAGTATGGTTAACCAAGCACCTTAACCACCATGCAACCTTTTGGCCCCAAGATCAGTCTTATAATTTTGCTAGTTCACTAGAGGTGACATGCAGCTTCTAAGACATAGATGTTCAAATCATTAGCTGTAGTAAACAAGATTGCTTTTACTCTTATACAAACTGTTTTAGTTTTTTACTAATAAAAGCATTCACAAGGGAGGAGCCAATGGGTGTGGGGGGAACAGGCGCAGTGGGGTATCACTACGGTGTGTTCCCAGGGTAGCCTCACCTTTCCTTAGGGGCCTTCACAGAAGATTGGATTTAATAACAGTGTATGGGTCCACACATCTAGACTGGCCTTGACCTTCTGTGCAGGCTGTGATATTGTCCAAAGAATATGATTAAAAAAAATTTATCCTGTTGCTGAGAAATACAGGCACTTGTCTCTCTATAACAGGGATTAACAACTAGAGTTTTACCTCTCGTCCACCCTAAAACTCACAAGAATCTTGAAAACAATTTTCCATCTTTATCAAACTGAGGGTAAAATTCCCACTTTCCCCATTCTAGGAGGATGGTAGAATACTGTTCATCTTGCCAAGCTAAAGAGAAGAATCATCTCTGCAGTTTCTCCAAGAGAAACATAACCTTTCATCACACTGGTGAGGCTGAACCGTGAGAACTTACTGTACATCTGCAGCTGGTTGGCCAGGAAGGAGGCAGGAGTCTCAGATGTAAGACAGTTTTCTTTTGGGTCTTGGGACTGCCGTTGACTCATTGCAGCTGGGACCGCAATTGTAGATGGAGCTCTGAGATGTTCCCTTCTGCCCTGGGATCAGACGAAGGCCTGATGGATACGGCCACGCTGATGTTTGTGGCAGAGGGACAGAGCCAGAGACTGGGGAGAAGAAACCCAAACACATGATGAGGTAAAAGCGAGTGAAATCACATAGGCTTCCTCAGGAATGAGGGGTGATAGTACCTGTAAACCTTAACTTACAGTGGAGAAGAAGTTGAACAGCACCCCGCAACGTCTGAACGTCTTTAGGACAAAAGCAAGGTTCAAGAGCCAGAGCTCAGAGCCGAGGCACTGACTGTGGCTCAGACCTCAACAGAAGTGAGGGAGTGAGGCTCGGGGCGCTAGGCAACACAACGGAAGGTGGGGGGTGTCATGGAATCTTAGGAGCCCACCGCCCAATTGTCCGGTCCCTGCTGATCACCAAGCCACCAGCGATAGGGACCAGACCTGAGTAGCCACTCTCAATAGGGATATACGCTTGTGTCCATTCTACAAAACGTTCCCTTTCCCAGAACTCGTCAGCTTAGTTCTCATGGCTTACTTTGTGTGTGTAAAAAATCATGAAGGAAAAGCGTTTCAATTTTATTTTCTTATTGGCCATCAAACAGTCACCCCACCATTTCATGAACATGAAGTAGATCTTTTTTTTCAAAGTCATAACTCACTTCTGGTATTCTTACATGCAAGAATACCAATAAAAGAAAACACATTCTAAAAATTAGAATTTTCTAAATGAAAGCAATATAATAGGAACAAAATATATATAGTGTGTGAGAAATATTTGGCTTTTGATCTGTAATGTATTCCTTATTGCCTACAATTAACCTAAATATGTTAGAACTAACCTGAACACTGTGGTCTAACTAGTGCTCTTTAACAAAGCAATAGCACACGAGAATGCTTTTCCTTTTGCTTTGAGATATTTGAGATTCACACATTTGTTCAAGTACAAAGATTCTGTCCTCACAGTAGAGCTACAGATCTTGTTATTCTCTTAATAACTTGAGGAGTACCATATGGAATTTTAAAATTGTTGATCCTCTAAATAAAATTTTTCAGTTGTAGGTTTTTAATAAGTCATGATGGAAATAAAATTTACCCTCAACTCTACTTCTCCAGGAACAAAGAGCTATTAACGTATAGAAAATCAAGTTTGGGGGCCAGCAGGTGATGTGGTGGTTAAGGTTGCAAGATTCCCACATGGTCCATTCTCTTACTTTTTCAGTGTAAGCATAGGAGTTGGTTTAAGTCTTTCCACCTTGGAGATTGGAGCTAACATTTGAGAATAAAATACTGATTTTCAGAATTCAGTGATTATGACCAGCATTTAGTTCGACGAGGGAGAGGACCATGAAGTCTGGAAAGCATCTCACGTTAGCAAGAACAGAGAACATCACGATACCTTTAGCAAACATAAACTGACTAGTCACAGTAAACTTGCCTCTATGTTTTCAGCTGGCCAAGACATAAGTCAGTGGCTCCCGCTTTCAGCAATTCCTCTGGGGACCCTGGTTCTGTTGGCTGCTTTACGTGATGTGGAGCCTGGTGTCATCTGTGCTCTGAAAGGTCAGGCATCCTTGTCCTAGGAAAGTCACCCAGCTGTTGGAAATAACCAGAATGTGGGCCAGGACAATAACCAAGGCCATCCCCCACGAGTATTGGCTACTTCCTCCGAGCAATCCATAAACAATGTACTTCTCTAGACTTGCTGGTACTAGACAGAGTGACCTGTGAATGTTGGGGTCATGTTTTCTTCATCTCTGTATTTGGTATTTCTAGTTCAGAGCCAACCAGTGAGGAGGCTTGCAGCGGTGCTCATTCAATGAATGGATAAGTGATAGCAAACCTCCATTCGTTCTAGCTGTACCTCTACCCCAAATGTCCTGAAAAGGATGTGTCCTTGCTCCTAAGGTCCAGTAAGGCCTCTTCCTAAAAGACCAGCCTGTCCTATACTACCCACAGCCTACAACATTGCCCTGCAGGAGCTCTGTGAAGAGGAATTTCTCAGGGATTTCTCTGGGGTTTTCCTTGTCATTAGAAAGAGATATCCTGCTAGATAAGGCAGTAGGAAGGACAGAATGCCTGCACTCTGCACCTCAGGAACACTCTTGTGCTTTTGGAAAGAATACTGCTCAGAAAGATAGATGTTGGGTTTTCACAAGCTCAAGATTTACTAAAGTATAAAAGACTGCTGAATTTGCAGAGCAAAGTCCTCCAGTTCTCGATTCACTGATGCTAAACAGTACAGAAATGACTTCCAGAACTGTTTGGATTGCATGAAACACATTCAGGAGACATACGCAAAGCATGTGTCTTGCTTGTGAAAAGACAAAGTGCTGGGATGAGCAGTTAGCATAATGGCTATGTCACTGAACTCCTATGTTGTCAACCACGGTTCAAGTCCTGGACTCGGTCGCTTAAACTCATGCCAAGCACGTGTGCGTGCTTGCCCAAGATCCCAAGAGGAGAATGGAGGAGAAGGGCAGGACCTGGTCTAAAGACTACATTGAAGTGGGACCAGCAGTTGGCATAATTGCTATGTCTCTGGATTCCCATGTGGTCGACCGTGGTTTGAGTCTCATACCTGGTGACTTTTAAGGTTGCAAGATTCCCACATGGTCCATTCTCTTACTTTTTCAGTGTAAGCATAGGAGTTGGTTTAAGTCTTTCCACCTTGGAGATTGGAGCTAACATTTGAGAATAAAATACTGATTTTCAGAATTCAGTGATTATGACCAGCATTTAGTTCGACGAGGGAGAGGACCATGAAGTCTGGAAAGCATCTCACGTTAGCAAGAACAGAGAACATCACGATACCTTTAGCAAACATAAACTGACTAGTCACAGTAAACTTGCCTCTATGTTTTCAGCTGGCCAAGACATAAGTCAGTGGCTCCCGCTTTCAGCAATTCCTCTGGGGACCCTGGTTCTGTTGGCTGCTTTACGTGATGTGGAGCCTGGTGTCATCTGTGCTCTGAAAGGTCAGGCATCCTTGTCCTAGGAAAGTCACCCAGCTGTTGGAAATAACCAGAATGTGGGCCAGGACAATAACCAAGGCCATCCCCCACGAGTATTGGCTACTTCCTCCGAGCAATCCATAAACAATGTACTTCTCTAGACTTGCTGGTACTAGACAGAGTGACCTGTGAATGTTGGGGTCATGTTTTCTTCATCTCTGTATTTGGTATTTCTAGTTCAGAGCCAACCAGTGAGGAGGCTTGCAGCGGTGCTCATTCAATGAATGGATAAGTGATAGCAAACCTCCATTCGTTCTAGCTGTACCTCTACCCCAAATGTCCTGAAAAGGATGTGTCCTTGCTCCTAAGGTCCAGTAAGGCCTCTTCCTAAAAGACCAGCCTGTCCTATACTACCCACAGCCTACAACATTGCCCTGCAGGAGCTCTGTGAAGAGGAATTTCTCAGGGATTTCTCTGGGGTTTTCCTTGTCATTAGAAAGAGATATCCTGCTAGATAAGGCAGTAGGAAGGACAGAATGCCTGCACTCTGCACCTCAGGAACACTCTTGTGCTTTTGGAAAGAATACTGCTCAGAAAGATAGATGTTGGGTTTTCACAAGCTCAAGATTTACTAAAGTATAAAAGACTGCTGAATTTGCAGAGCAAAGTCCTCCAGTTCTCGATTCACTGATGCTAAACAGTACAGAAATGACTTCCAGAACTGTTTGGATTGCATGAAACACATTCAGGAGACATACGCAAAGCATGTGTCTTGCTTGTGAAAAGACAAAGTGCTGGGATGAGCAGTTAGCATAATGGCTATGTCACTGAACTCCTATGTTGTCAACCACGGTTCAAGTCCTGGACTCGGTCGCTTAAACTCATGCCAAGCACGTGTGCGTGCTTGCCCAAGATCCCAAGAGGAGAATGGAGGAGAAGGGCAGGACCTGGTCTAAAGACTACATTGAAGTGGGACCAGCAGTTGGCATAATTGCTATGTCTCTGGATTCCCATGTGGTCGACCGTGGTTTGAGTCTCATACCTGGTGACTTAAACTCATGCTAGGCGCATATGTGTGTGTGCCCAAGATCCTGAGAACAGAATGGAGGAGAAGCTTTTGAGGTGTGGCTATCCCTCTCAGGGGGTGATTTCTCTCTTTCTCTCTGTCTCTGTCTTGCCCAAAGGGCAAGCACACGTACCCTATAGCAAAAACCTCTCCCCCAAAAAATAAATAAATAAAAGACTACGTAAAAGCCAAAGAAAGTCAAAACTCTATCTGGAAACAGGATAAAAGCAACCAAGCCAGTAAACTGCAGAGGAATGTATACGTCACAGCTCAGAGGCTCACAGTAGCACCTCTGATGCTCACGGTGCCTCCCCCGCACGGTCTGCTTGTGACAGGAACCGGTCAGATGATGGCTGTCATACTGAGATGGCTTCTGGCTCCACCAGAACACCAGTTTCTTCATTTTTAGAACTTACATACTGGAAAAGACAGAAAATATGTTGCCGAACTATCTACGAAGGATGCTTTGGGGAAGCCCTCTTCGACACACATCAATTGAAGCCTTGCTGCAGCAATAAGAAAGCCGCTGCAGAGAAGCCTGAGGGGCAGGCCCAGAGCCTCTACCCATTTCCGCTCAGGAGCACTGACTGAGGTAGATGTAGAAGGGGAAAACAAATTATTAAAATTTTAAGAAGACCACAAAGCAACAAACCGACCCTCCTATTTTTAACTTGGATGCCTACTATTCTGCCAAAAGACAATTTCTGTAATAGTTTTGAATGGATTCTTTCCCCACTTGGTACAACAAACTCTGAAGTCAGTGTCTAGCTTATTAAAAGAAAAAGAGGTGTACATAATATTTAAGATGCTGAGTACTTCCAAGGAGAGCTGAATGCTGCAGTAAAGTGCTCTTTAAGACTTTTTCTTTTTCCTAAATCTTCTTCTAATGAACAAAACTAGGGGAATTTCAGGGCACAGAGATGGGATTTGTTGTTTGATTAACCACCGTATGTAGTTTTAGTTCTATATTGAGAAGCAGTGGTTGCGGCATTTTTAAGTTGGCTGGCTACTCTTGTTTTCCCTCAAAATAACATAGTTATTATAACTCAGTAACATGGCTTTGCCCCTAGAGGTAGCTGTTAGTAATTTTGGAATATTAAGATCTTGCCAAAGTTCTGACGATTTAAACTTCTACTGCTTATTATTAAGCTGGGTAGACAGCTTTCTGGTACAAATACCTGAAAGGAGAAAGTAAATTCCAAATAAACAGAGAGGTAACTTGACTGTATATGTTGTATCCTGTGTCACCTCCCTTCATATTAATATTTGATAAAAGATGGGAATATATGAAACTCCTAAATTGGAATCAAAACTACTCTTGGGGAAATGGCAAGACAAGAGGGGCGAGGTCCTGTGGAATAGAACCAAACATTCCCATAAAGCGGGGAACACACTCTAGAAAAAATGTTAAGCTATCTGGAAAATAAAGTGTGCAAGTGTTCAGGATGGCACAGAACAAAGGTTAAAGCTTCTGGGGACACATTTCTTAGAGGGCTGGCCGAGTGTGTAAATCAAATTTCATGTGTTATGTGAACTGTTGGGTGACTTCACTGAAAATCTGCACAATTCAGTCTGGCTCTGGATCTCTTCAGTTGACCTTTGTGAAGGTTTTCTCTGGGTAGAGTGGATGTTGGACTTAACCCATGGGGGGTTTCTGTTCCTCCCACCCTCACATTTAAAGTAAGATTGACTTAAAAAAAAAAAGGTATATGAATATTAAGTGGGTTGCTCTTGGCTTGGCTTCTTTTAGTTCGTGAAGGGTACACCTGGAAACTAGGATTATTCTCCCGGTTCCTTCTCCCCTTCCCCCTACCCTCAGCACTACAAAATCTACTCCAAAATTTAGAAAGATGCAATATTTCACCAGATGCCTAAAGAGTAATGAAAAGTCGAAGAAATAGGACAAAGCAAGAAATATTTCTCCCTCAAAAGAACACAAGAAATCATAGAAATGTAAGGAAAAGAATTCAGAATATTCATTATAGCAAAACTCAATAAAATGCATGAGAAAATAGACAATCAGTTCCAGGAGATATGAAAGTCATTCCAAAGCTTGAAGAAGTAATTCCAGAGAGAGACATCTTAGAAAAGAATCAAATTACTGGAGATGAAGAATGCACTACAACAAATCAAAATTTTCCTCAAAGTGTTAACACCAGGTTACACCACGCAGAAGACCCTCTGACCTAAAAGAAAGAAATCTCTGACATAGTCCAAGCTGCCAAGAAAAAGGAAAATAAAAACAAAAACAAAACAACAAACAGAAACAAGTAAAAGAACAAAACAAAACAAAAAAACTCCCCTCCAAAATGTGAACAACATATGGGAAATTCTAGACACTATTAAATGGCTGAATATCGACATAATGGGTATACTAGAAGGTTAAGAAATGGCTAGAGGCATAGAAAAAAATTTCTCATTAATCACTATTTGTAAACTTTGCAAATCTAGACCAACACAGACCACCTCATCCAGAAAATACAAAGAATGCCAAAGAGAATCTACATAAGAAAATCCTCTCCAGGGCATATCATCGCCAAATTGGTAAAACTCAAAGACAAAGACAGTATTCTGAAAAGGCAAGAGAGATATCAAGATACTTATAAAGGTTACCTCATGAAACTATCATCGAACATATCGAATGAAACAATTCAAGCAAGATAAGAATAAGAAGACATATATAAACTCTGAAATACATTTTAAAAATAAGAAAAATAAGAATAAAATTTTGAAGAAAGAAAAAAAATTATGTAAGAATGCTACACATGGAAAGATTATCCTTCAAATGAGATGGAGAAATAAAATAGTTTCTAGTAAAATAAAATCTAATAGAGTTTACTAACATTATACCAGCCATTTAAGAAGTACTTAAGGGCATCTAAACACCTCTCCCAGTGAAGGGCCTTGCCTGATGGCAGGCTGCCTGCAGCTGGAGGGCTTAACAGCTGGCACCCCTGGCTCATCCCCCTTCCACTTGCCTTTGATCTCTCAGGGCTTTAGTGATTGGTATAGTGTGAGGTGCAATCTCTACTATGTTACTGAGTTGAAGTTCAGCAGCTCAGTTTCAGGCACCCCCATTCTCTAGAAACAAGGAAGACTTTGGTTCACACAGGACCAGTGACAACAGTGCATGGTGCTGGTGAGCAGTGGGGAGGCAGAGCAGAAGAGAGCTTGCCAGTTGCCTACTCCTGCACACTTTGAATGCTTCATTAGATTACGCAGAAGATCAAATCTCAAATGTAGAAGACAAAACCTCTGACCTCAAAAGAAGTATCAAAAACATTGAGAAAACAACCAAGAAAAATGAGGATAATATACGAAAAATACTAGATACCATAAAGTTCCCCAAATCCAGATAATTGTATCCCAGAAGAGGAAAAAAGTAATAAGGACAATGATCATTTATTTCATGAAATAATTGAAGAAAACTTCCCAAACCTAGAGAGACATTCAAATATCCAGACCCAAGAAATACATAGGACTCCACATAGAATCAACCCAAGAAGATTCTCTTTAAGGCACATCATAGCCAGATTGGCCAAAACCATAGACAAAGACAAGATACTAAAATTGGCAAGAGGGAAATGTCAAGTTACTTACAAATGACATCCCATTAGGCTAACATTATTCCTCTCGTTAGAAACACTGCAAGCAAGAAAAGAATGGTGAAAAATACTCAAAGTTTTAAATGAAAAACAATTCCAACCAAGAAAATTATTCCCAGCAAGATTATCCTACATATGGGAAAAAAAGATAAAAACATTCTAGGATAAACAAAACCTGAAAGATTTTACCAACTCCAGGTGACCTCTTCAAGAGGTTTGGAAGGAAGTGCTATACCAGAAAACTGAAAAGTCAGACAAATGGACAGTTATAAGAGAACAAAAAACAAGCAGAAAAATGGCTCACTTAATGATAGAAACAGGACTGGAAAAATCGATAGTAACATTGAATGTTAATGGTGAAATTCTCCAATTAAGAGGCATGGACTGGGAACCAGGAGTTAGTGTAATGGCTATGTCGCTGGACTCCCATGTAGTAGACCGCGGTTCGCGTCCCGGACCTGGTGGCTTAAAACTCACTCCAGGTGTGTGTGTGCATGCGTGCCCAAGATCCCGAGAGGAGAATGGAGGAGAAGGGATTGCGGCATGGCCATCCCCCCTGGGGGGTGATTTCTCGCTTTCTGTCTCTCTGTCTCTCTCTGTCGAGCGCACACGCTCTGTAGCAAAAACCTACCAAAAAAAAAGAAAAACTGGATCAAGACAAAGCTGTCCACTTTTCAACTCCTTTTCAATATACTGCTAGCAGTCCTAGCCAACACAATCAGACAAGAGAATAAAATATCAGGCATCCAAACAGGAAAAGAAGAAGCTAAATTGTCACTATTTGCAGAAAACATGATTATATAGAGAAAATACAAAATAACCTATGAAAATCTCCTAGAAGTGATAAGTGAATTCCGTAAAGTGGCAGGATACAAATTTAATATACAAAAGTTTATGGCATTTTCACTTACCAACAATGAACAAACAGGTAATATTGAAGAAAGCAATTTCATTTATAGTAGCTGCAATGAATGAATGTATGAGTAAATAAATAAATAAATCTTAGGAATAAACCTAAACAAAGAAGTGAAAGATCTCTACAAAGAGAAGCATGAAAAACTGAAAAAGAAATTCAGTGTGACAAACACACACACACACACACAGAAAGGCATTTCATGTTTTTAGATTAGACAAATCAATGTAATCAAAATGTCAATTTTACATAAATTCAATGCAATTGTGATCAGATTACTGGTGACATTCTTCACAGAAACAGAAAAAAACAATCATGAAATTGTCTGGAATCATAAAAGGTCCTTTATCATACGGCAATTCTATCCTAAAAGAATGAAGTAGGAGGCATCTTACTACCCAGCCCCACATTATATTACAAAGCTGTGATAATCAAAGCAGTATGGTAGTGGCACAAAAAAAACACATAGACTTACAGAATAGAGAATCCAGAAATGGACCCCAAAACATTCAACCAACTATTTTTTTAATTTTTTTAAAAAAAGGACATAAGATATTTTAGTGGGGAAAAGAAAGTGTCTTCTGAAAATGGTGATGGAAGAATGGGACATCCAGGCACAGGAAAATGAACCTGAATCCCTGGCTCTCACTAATAGAAATCAATTCGACATGGATTAAAGATATAAATGTAAAACCTCAAACTACAAAACTACTGGTTGAAATCACAGGGGAAATACTTGAAGGTATTAGAGTAGACAAAAATGTCTTAAGACCCTAAAGTACAGGTAATAGTCCCCAAAATAGAAAAATGGGATAACACCAAGTTAAAAAGCTTCCACTAAGCAAAGGAAACAATAATTAGAGTGAAGAGACAATCTTTAGAATGGAGAAAATATTTACAAACTATGCTACAGAAAAGGAACTGACAACTGAAAATGGGCAAATGAGTTGAACAGACAATTCTCTAAAGAAGAGAGATGAATGACCAGATGGTACAAGAAAAAATGTTCACTATCTCTTTTATCATAAGGTAAATGCAAAGAAAAAGCACAATGAGATACCATTTAACTAGTCAAAATAGCAATGATTAAAAAAAAAAGAAGAAAGAATGTCAAGTACTAGTGCGACTGGGGAAAGAAGGAACGCTCCAACTATGTTGGTGGGAATGTAAATTAGTATAGCCACTATGGATAACAATATGGAGGTTTATAAATCAATCAATCAATCAATCAATCCCTCCCCACACACACACACGCACACACAAATTATGACCCAGTAATCCCATTCCTTGGTATTTACCAAAAGGATAAGAAAACAGTCAGAAAGACACTTGCATATCTATATTTATTGCTACATTACTCATAATTGCTATGACATGGAATCAACCTAAATATCCAAGAACTGATGACTGGATTGAAAAAAATATAGCACATACACAGTACAGAATACTAACCAGCAATAAAAATACAATGAGACCCTTCCATATGATACAAAGAGGACGGATATAGAAAATTTAAGGTTAAGAAAAGCAAAGTCAGATGATGAAGGATAAAATATTGTATATCCCTGCTCATTATATACTGGATGTTGGCATTTTGTGGCAGAAATTGAAATATTCAAAGATTCAAAGAATTAGGAGGGTAAGAGTAGACACCAGAGACTGTAGAGGTGGGGATGGGTTGTAAGGGATGGGAAGGAGGTGCCCAGGAGCAAAAACCAGAAATATTTAACAAACCCAAAAAAGTAAAGTTCTCTGTTGAAAATGATACATATCTTTGATTTTGATTACCATGAATTGCACATATGCCTTGAAGAAACACATTTCACACTATAAAGATGTGCAGCAATTAAAAATAAATAAAAAATCATAAAATGAAGAAAAAGAAAAATATTAGGAGGGTAGTTCCTGGAACAAAAATTTTAACACATTTTTATAGGCCTATTATTTATACTTGATGTTCAAGTATTAGCTGATATAATGGGACCAAGAAAACCGAAGAAGCCAATAATACATACAATTACAAAGAAAATGTATTCAGGTAATCATCTGTAAAACATGATGCTTCTATTCCAGAGTTTATTTTCCAGAGAGCAGGGACTCTGGCATGTTTACCCTGTGTTCCCATTTTCTCCATAAGAGTCTGCCAGTTAAAGGATTCGTTACATATTGTCAAATGAATAAGCAACAATCACCAGGAATAACTCATTTTACCCATGCCTTCTATTCTCTACCACTTTAGCAACTATGTCCTATCCTTAGTCAAAGATGAAACAATAAAAACACAATAATGGGAGGACCAGGTAGTGGTACAGTGATGGTGTGATTGGACCCCCATGTGATGAGTTGGATTCCCATCCTGGGGCTCCCTGAGTATGCTGGGTACCTGAGCATGTACCTGTAATCCTGGCTGCCTGAGACTCGGGGTGGTTCACAGCATGAGCACTGTGTTGTGGGGATGCCTGTCTTTCTGTCTCTGTTCCATTCCCATTTTGGAAGAAATAAACTTTTAAAAGAAAAAAGTAATATTAATAAATAGAACAAAGCTTGAGCAAAGATTGGCTAAGATTTACATGCTAGCTGCACACTTGCCCAAATTAGAGAAGCAGAGAATTTTATTACGCTTCTTGAGCCTATTCTCTTCGTACATAAAATAGACAATGTTGCATTAACCACTGGAGTGTTCAGTGATTACATGAAGCAACATGTGACAGAGAAAGCTCCTAATTATTTCTAGAAAAAAGAACTAAAAATTGTGATCTTCACATTCACTGGGATATTTGTTAAAATCTCTGGCGGCCAAGATGCATTTGGCATGAGGCTGAAACTAAAAACTGACTCTCTGAAGACACATTCATCATTGACCATACTTCTCCTTTTGTCTACTATAGTTACTTAGGAGCTCTGTGACTGGTGTTGTTTTTTTTTTAATTTTAATTTTTATTATCATCATAATCTTCTTTATATTACATTGGATTACATAAAACTTTATAGTGTATTACATTGCTTTTTCAAAAGGGAATGCCATGCATGTCAGTCAATACAGAGACATTAATCTCTCTGCTTCATCATTCAATAACTTTTCTATGTTTTTCCCAATCATTATTATTATTATTCCAATTAGTTTTTAAAACAATCACTATTTCTCATTTTGCTTGTAAAAAGACCTTACCCATCATGAAATACTTCTCAGACCAATCCGGTTGAGAATACTATACATGTATCAGGTAATATAAGCAAGGGAAATCGGATTCTGCGAGTTGGTATCATTCATGATGATATATTTCCCTGTGCTTTCACTTTTTCTAAAAATGGGTATCTACTATTGAAGTATCATCCTGTTCTACTACTACCAAACGGGACGGTTCTACTCCATTGTCTACTACTTTGTCTAACCAAAATGAAGGCAATGGTGATTTCTCAAAATTTTCAGCAAAGTTTTGGAATACTTAATAGTCCAAATACTTAATACTTAATAGCACTATGAAACTGATTGACTAAAGGATATAGAAACTCAGTAAATAGGTGTAAATGCCAGATATAGTGTGTGAGAAAAGGTAGAGTCTGAGGAAGGACATTTGGAAGAAAAATAGAGAGGCAAAGCATCAAATGGGACAAAGAATTGTGGTATTATCTGTTGAAGATACTTTCATAGTTTTACCAACTAGAATAGGGAGAAATGTTCACATGTTGAAATATTCAGTTTGTAAGCTAAATAATGTGATTAAATGTAAAATAGAAATGAAATTAAAAAATGTAAAAAAGAAGAAATATTTTACAGAACACTTTGGAAAACTGTACATGAATATTAACCAAAGAATAATATATGCTAACTCAGTAGAATGGATTTTTTTTTTTATGAGAATTCAGGCATTGATGAGAGAGTTGAGAGTAACTCTGGACAAATTATTTGTTTCTATCCCTTTTGCCTGGAATACAGCAAATTCTCAATAAATATTTATTAATTCAATGAATAGAAATGTAATGAAAATGTAAAAGGGATGGCAATGCCATTGAAATTTTTCTTCACTTTCAGTAAGCAGTGCTTGCCAAAGTCACTACAGGAGGCCTGAAAAGAGAAATTGAGGAAACTGAGGTTTTCTGGGCCTGAGTCCAAAGGAAAAGCTAGGTGAACAACAAGAAAGACAGGTTATAAGGCCCCAGAGGCAAGATATGTGCACAGCACAGCTGGAGCACCACTCACCATTCACTCCAGACTTCACCGCTGCTAACAGGAGAACTCTGAACAAGATATTTCATCTCTCTGCACCTCAGCTTGCTCATGTATAAAATGAAGAATAAAAATTGTACTGGTTCTCAAGTGTTGTAAGTATTAAATAAGTTAATATCTGTAAATCAAAGCAGGGCTCAACGCACTGGAAGTGTGTATAGGTTAGCTGCTGCCTTAGTCCATGAAGGCTGCTGTAACAAACACCATAGACTGGGAGGTTTATAAACAAAAGGTCCAAGATTAAGATGCTGCACATTCAGTGTCTGGTAGCGACCTGCTTCTGGGCTCATAGGTGGTGCCTTCTCACTGAGTCCTCACAGGGCAGGCAAAAGAGCTCTTTGATGCTTTAGGCAAGAGCACTAATCCCAATCATGAGGACCCTGCCCTCGTGACCTCATCACCTCCCAAAGACCCCACTCCCTAATATAATCACCCTGGGGGTTAGGATGTAAACACGGGGATTCGGGTGATACACAAACATTCACACTGTGCCATCTGCCATTATTATTGCTGCTACTGAAAACCAGCTACCACGGTCCTTTTCTCACCCTGTAGCTACCGGTCTAGCACTTTTACATGAAGATTAGGAAGAAGCACAGCAAAGAGAATGAACAAAATATCTTTCATTTGGGTAAATACCCATTTATTCAGCTAATAATGATTCAACATCTGTCTTTTGAAGGACGTGTGAATACCACGTTTTGGGCAAAGTTACTCAACCTTTCCTATTAAGACATAGTGAAGAGTGCTTTATACTGAGGGTATAAATCGTAGAGCGCACAGAGCCATATCCTACCACACTTGGTATGTGGGAGTTGCTCAACAAATGTGTTTACATTGTCTGCGTTCCCAGGCGGGTGTATGATATTAAAGGTGATTGAAATAGGGTTCCTAGTGTGAGAACTTACCTTCACACTGGCCTCTTTTCCTCCCTCTCCCCCAATTCCCTTCATCGTGTGACGTCCCTGCACCGCACTTTTGTGTATATTGCTTGCATTGTATTTCATTATATTGCTTTTTTCCCTGCTTTTGTACAATTACATCATCATATATTAGCCATTGGTGTTTGAATTCCTACACTTAAACAATAGTCTAATTATTAAGACATGATATCCTCAGATGGAATAGAATTTCATAAAATTTGTACATACACATTCCTGAACTTCATTGATAACAAAAAAGATGCTTCCAAAGGTACATGATCCACAAGGCCTCAGCCTCATCATCCAGATCCTTCCTAGACAGTCATGTTAATGTTAAAAAACATAAATAATTGAATCTTTTTAGTCCTGAACCGCACCAGCTTGACTACAACAAAGAACACCCCGAGCCACATAAAAAAATGAAAAGATTGGGACCAGCAATCGTCATAATGGCTGTGTCGCTGGACTCCCATCTACTGGACCATGGTTGTGTCCTGGATCCGGTGGCTTAAACTCACGCCGAGTGCATATGCGGGCATGCCCAAGATCCCAAGAGGAAAATGGCGGAGAAGGGATTGTGGCGTGGCCATCCCCCAGGGGGATGCTTTCTCGCTTTCTGTCTCTCTGTCTCTCTGTCTTTCTGGCGAGCTCACCCACCCTATAGCAAAAACCTCTCAAAAAAAAAAAAAAGAGAGAGTGATTATTAACATGGTTTGAAGCTAAAGACAAAGTAATAGAATTTCAAAATGAAGCTAAAAAAAAAATTAACCTGTAACTGATCTCAGGAAAAGGATAGATAGAAAATAAATTTTTAAGTATTAATGGTAAAATTTTCCAAATTTTCTGAAATCTATAGACACAGATCCAAGAAGCTCAGTAAACTCGAAGCAAAGGGAACAGAAAAACTGCCTCCAAGCTACACCATAATTAAATTGTTTAAAACCAATGATAAAGAGACAATCTTGGGTCCAGCAGGTGGTATGGTGGTTAAGACAGTGGACTCCCACATGACTGCAGTTTGATTCCCGGACCTGGTGGCTTGCTTTCTTGCTTTCCCTCCCTCTCCCTCTCTGGTCAGATTAAAAAATAATAATAAATAAAAATTTAAAAGAAATCTCTGGCAACCAAGGTCAAGAAACTACATTTCAGACAATGATCCCAAAAGATTTTCATGCGAGAAAAAAGGCCATCATTGAACAAAAAGCCTGGAATCAAGTACTCAACCCTAGTGATGAGAAAATCTCTGCTCATGCAGCTAGGGCAGAGCTGGTCTCTTGTCCGTGGTGGCCTTCCTATGGGAGCTTTTCCATGTAAGGATGCCCCACCCGATATTATTGGACATGAGGAGGAACTTTCTTCCCCAGTCGGGGCCTTCAGCTCTTCCATTCACTGTTAGGTTTTCCCCTTTGCTTTAATTGGTGGAGGATTTGGTCCTCCGTTCAGATCATTTCATCAGGAAGGTTTCTGTTATTTTCCTCTTCTACTGGAGATAGGGAGTGAAGAGATCGGTTGTGTATTTCTACATCAGTTGTAGGTTTCTCCTATGCCTCCCAAGTGAGCAGAAAGACATCGGGTATGGCAGAATCCAGGTCGAAGGGAAGGATCTCAGATGAACATGAGATCAGGAGGGCAGCCCTCTCAGCAACCTATTAAGTGGAGGACGTTGCCATGAGGAAGAAGAGGAAGATGCAAAGAAATATGAAAAGAAAGAAAAAAAGATGAACTTAGAATGCAAGTCATTGAGGAGCCGAAGTTCAGAAGTGAAGCCCGGGTCACAGAATAGTTCCGGTTTTGGAACCTAATCAATAAACTCCTGTTGAATGTTTTCTAGCTTGATTTCAAAAGTGTTTTGGGTTGGTGACTTCTTTTTGTCTTCTCTTTATTCCCTTTTTGAACTGGCATCTCTAAAATTGTTATCCCATGTGTGTCCCATCATCGTACACTGAAAGCAGATAAGCAGTCTTTTTAGTTTCACTGACCCTTAGGGAGAGGAGAGTTTACCAAGGACACCCTCCCATGCCTCATTTATACCTCATGAACATGATGTAGATACAGTTTTCTATTCCTGAGCTCATGAGATTTATACGATTTTTTTATGTCCACACTGTCATACATGAGAATTTAGAATATAGGAATTACATGTATAAATTTGCACTTGAGATGTCTGTAAATGTCACGGTCCAGAGGTTGGAATTTGATTAGGAGAATTTTCAAAATGATCTCCAAATATGCCCCATCCAAATCCCTGGGACCCATGCATACAAGACATCACTTCTTTGATTATGATACTATAAGGCACAGATAAGTTCATGACAAAAAAGGGAAATTACAGACCAATATTGCTGATGAATATAGATGCAAAAATTCTCAGCAAGATACGTGCAAATTGTATCCAACAACATATAACAAAGATTATTCATCACAACCAGGTAGGCTTTATTCCAGGGATACAAGGGTGGTTCAACATATGCAAGACCATAAATATAATACACCATATTAACAGAAAGAAAGATAAAAACTATATGATCATTTCAATTGATGCAGAGAAAGCATTTGATAAAATACAACATCCTTTCATGTTTAAGACTCTCAATAAGATTGGTATAGAAGGGTAATTTTGCAACACAATAAAAGCCATACATGCATTTATCATCATCCAAAAAAAATTTAAAGCCATATATGAAAAACCTATAGCTAACATGATACTGAATGGGGAAAAGCTAAAACCTAAAAACTGGTACTTGACAAGGCTGCCCCCTTTCTCCACTGCTTTTTAATATGGTGCTGGAATCTTAGCTAATGCAATGAGAAAAAAGAACCATATAAAAGACATTCAAATAGGCAAAGTAGAGTTGACAATATCTTTATTTGCACATGACATGATGATATACTTAGAAGACCCAAAGGTTTCCATGAAAAAACTTCTCAAAGTAATAAATGAATACGGTAAAGTGGCAGGATACAAAATCAACATCCAAAAATCTATAGCATTTCTATATATGGCAACAAGTTGAATGAAATAATGCTGCAGAAAGGAATCTGTTTACCATAGCCATAAAATATATAAGATACCTAGGGATAAACCTAACTAAGGAAGTCAAACACCTTTACAAAGAAAACTATGAAAATCTTTAAAAAGACATTGGAAAGGACATTAAAAAGTGGAAGGATATCCCATGTGTCTGGATTGGACAAATTACTATGATCAAAATGGCAAATTCTACCCAAATTAATCTACATATTTAACATAATTCCAATCAAAATACCAGATATATTCTTCACCGATCTAGAAAAGACAATCATAGAATTTTTCTGGAATCATAAAAGACCTCATATTGCCAAAGCGTTCCTGCACAAGAAGAGTGGGTGGCATATCACTCCCTGACCCCAAGATATACTATAAAGCTGTGGTCATTAAATGGTATTGGCACAAAAACAGACAGGTGGACCAAAGGAATAGAATAGATACTCTAGAAATAAATCTCAAAGCTTACAGCCTGCTGATTTTTGACAAAGGATACCAGTCAATCCATTGGGAAAAGGAAAACCCCATTAGCAAATGGTGTTGGAAAAACTGGGTATCCACTTGCAGAAAGATGAAAATGAACCCCCATCTTTCACCATTAACAAAAATCAACTCAAAATAGATCAAAGATCTGAACCTGAGACCTCAAACTATAAAACTACTGGTGGAAAATATGGGGGAAACTCTGGGAAACATTGGGGTAGGCAAAGAGCTTCTTAAATAAGACTCCCAAAACACAGGCAATAATCCCTAAAATAGACAGGTGGGACTCTATCAGACTAAGAAGTTTCTGCATAGCAAAGGACACAGTAACAAGAGTGAATCGACAACCCTCAGAATGGGAAAATATTTTTGTTAAATATGCCTCAGACAAGTGACAGATAACCAGAATACACAGGAAACTCAAGCAGCTTATTTGAAAAAAAAAAAAAAGCCCAATTAAAAGATGGGAAAATGAGCTGAATAAAAAACTTTCTAAGGAAGACATACGAAAAGCTAAAAAGCAAATGAGGAAATGCTCAACATCCCTCATCATAAGGGAGATGCAAATTAAACCACAATGAGATACCACCTAACCCCTGTCAGAATGGCAAAGATTAAAAACATAAAAAGTGGTAAGTGTTGGCAGGGATGTAGTTAAAGGGAAACTCTCCAACACTCTTGGTGGGAATGTAAACTGTTTCAGCCACTGTGGAGAACAATATGGCGATTCCTCACAATCTAGAAATAGAATTACCATTTGATTCAGCAATTCCACTTCTGTGTATCTATCCAAAGGACAGGAGAATGCTCAGTCAGAAAAGCACTTGCACATCAACATTCATTGCAGCGTTATTCACAATTGGTAAGTCATAGAACCAACCCAGATGTCCACAAACTGATGAATGGATTGGAAAAGTGTGGTATATATACTCTATGGAATACTACTCAGCCATAAAAAATAACAAAACCCTGGCATTTGATAGAAAGTGGTCAGATATGGGGTGTCTATTGCTGAGTGAAGAAGCCAGGATATGAAAGAAAGATATTGTATGTATCCACTGAATATATACCAACTATCTGCACTTTATGGTAAAGATTGAAATATTGGAGGACATAAAAGCAGTGTAAATAGTTAGGGATGCTGAAGACAGTGTGGAACAGGGTTGGGGAAGGTACGAGTATAGAGAAGGATATCGAGAATATAAACAGAGAAGAATGACATTAGTGGGACACAGAAATGGTTTCTTGTTGATGATAACATGTATAGGATTCTTTTTATTTTTTTTTAAGAGGTTTTTGCTATAAGGCGCGTGCGCTCGCCAGAAAGACTGAGAGAGACAGAGAAACAGAAAACGAGAAATCACCCCACAGGGGGGATGGCCATGCCATAATCCCTTCTCCTCTATTCTCCTCTCAGGATCTTAGTCATGCACTCACATGTGCCCTGTGTGAGTTTAAGCCACAGGGTCTAGGACTCGAACTGCGGTCGACTACATGGGAGTTCAGCGACATAGCCATTATGCTAATTGCTGGTCCCACATGTATAGTATTCTCAACTGGACTGGTCTGAGAAGTATTTAATATTGGGTAAATTCTTATTACAAGCAAAATTATATACAGGGATTGAAAGTTTAAAAGAATAATGAGAATAAAAATAATAATCTGGGAAAAATGATGAAAAGCTATTTGATGATGATGTGGATAGTAATGTCTTTGTCTTGACTTATATGCATGGTAATTGTGCTGGATAAAGAAATGTAATACACTGGAAAGATAGATGTGATTTAATGTAATATAAAAAAAGATTGTGATAATAAATAAAATTTTTAAAAATTATGTCAGTTCTCCCAACTCTCAGAAAAGAATATCATCAGTCTCTTCAGTGAGCTTCCAAAGTAGCCTGAGATCTAGGTGATAATAGAGCCTTCTGACTCATGGATTTCAGCCACATGATGCCCTGAGCACAAAATCCGGCCATGTCATTGCGACTTCACACCAACAGAACTGAAAGATAACAAATGAATGTTGTTTTAACCTAAGTGTGACATAATTTCTCATATAATCACAGAAGTCTATAGACGATGACCATGTCTACTCTCTTGATTTCTATTTTCTGAGTCATGTGTGCTAATCCCTATGGAAATAAAACAAAGCAAAAAAAAAAAAAAAAACCAAAGATCTTATTGAAGGACCACAGGAAAAATATTATCTCTATCTGTATGTTCCATTTCCTGAGCTTTTGAACTGTGCAGGAAACTACCAAGTGCATTTCAGTTGCTTGTGGAGTTTCTTGAAATATTACCAACCAAATATCTGAAAGAATCAATATGACCCATCACTTAATTCCAGGTAAAAATGAACTGGAAATCAGTCATTTATTTCTATTTCCAGTGGCCACTTTTCATTAGCTCTGTTCATCTGAGTTGAGCAGATGAGGTTTCACAGGAAGTATCACACAGCAACATAGACAAGCCAACATAGGAAGAGCAGGACAACGGTCCCTGTTACTACGACCTGCCAAGTAAAATTTCCTAGGACATGATCTCTCCATGGAGTCATGCTTCCATGGCCACCTGACATGTCCTTATTGGTTTCTGGGCACAGCAAGAAGTTTCAGGTTCACCTTCTCATTGTCTTTCTTCTAAATTGATAAGCCTATTGCTGACAATATTAATGTGTTTAATAGTTTGTTTTACCTTATACTGCATACAAACAGCTTTAGAATTAGTATACCAATTTCACTACCATCAAAAACCTGCTAAGAAAAGTTCAATATGTCCTCAGGCTATATCCTACTAGTGTACCATCATGACCTTCAAAATGTACTGGGATGATTTGCATTCTGTGCAGTTATACTATCATTGGAAATACAGTTATGTTCATTTGTCCTACTTTTGTTTTCCACTTCAAAGCTAGCCTTTTCATTCTTTCTTAGAACATATAAAACTTTGACATGGTTAATGGATACCAGAGAAAGTGTGGGAGGAGGATGGGATATGATGGAGGATGAGAGGGAGAGAATCAAGGTGGGGGGGAAATGAAGTAAAAATATATAGGAAACACACGAACACAGACAAAAAACAAAATAACCAAAATCCAAAACAAAAGACAAAAAAACTACATGAAAGCAGATAAGTCTCTCCCATCTCTAAATATTAGAATCCATTCCCATGCACACATAAATAAAAATACTGTCATTATTTTCTAGCCTATCAATCCCGCAAAGCAAGCATATCTATTTGCCCTTTGTCTTAACACAAGTCTTTGTACCTCATTCTTTTTTCCATGTTGAACTCCTATCCTGGAATCAAGGCCATCTTATTTCATGGAGATATTTCTCACACTGATTGTTCCAAAGTATCTTGAAATGTGTAGGACCAGGTCATTCCGTGGAGTGAGGAAACAGAGCTCGAATATTACAAAGCTTTTAATCCATGTGATCCAGTCCTCATTTCACAAGTACAGAGCAGCTTTAGGAAGGAGAAGGTGGTGTGGAGAGCCATTTAGAGGGAAAGAAGAGGGTGGGGATAGATTCCTGGGAAACCCAGTTATAGGAGGAAACTGCTCAACTCTACTGGCCAGACTGCCTCGCTCTGCGCCTGTGGTCCTATGACCTCCAGCCTTGCGCCCTGGGATCTTCTCAGAACTCTGGCAGCTCTCAGAGCTCACTCCCAGACAGGTCTTCTTTCTTTCTCCCCTATTAAATTGCCTCCACGTTGATATCTGAATCCTCCTACTTTAATTTTTTAAGTACCCCCCCTCTCTCGTGTGATTACCACAGAGAGAGACAGAGAGATGGAGGAAAGCACTGCCTCTGCCCATCCTGACCATAGGGAATGATCCCACAGCAATTCCTTTTCCTACATTTCTCTGTGCTGTTGGAATTTGGGGTGCACCCACACATGCCCCGTGAATTTCTCAAGCTGAGAGTTCCTGGAACAAATCATATCTTTGGCTATTTGGGATCTGGCTGCCTTAAACACCAGGCCATGGAGTTGGCCCTTTCTATTCATTTTTTTTTTTTTAAGCACAAGGAACAAATGGATCTATTCTCTTTGTAAGTACTCACATGATATAGAATACAGAGAATTAAATAAATAAATAAATAACTGAATTCCTCTCCTTCACACAAACTTTCCAAAGGGCAACCAGTGTTACCCACATGACAACCAAAACTCTGACTCTTTTAATAATTCCCTGCAAATCTGACATGTCTAACTCATTGGGCAAAGCCTTTTCTCCTCTCTCCACTCCTGCACGAGGAGGCCAAGTCACCATTCTCTACTTAAGAGTGATGAATGTGTAGACACTGACGTTGGGTTGTGCAAAGGTGGGTGTAGGACAGTTTTGGCAGAACGTCTGGCCAACTGGAACTGTAAAGACCAGAGGGCCAGCTGCAGGAGGCTGGTGGTTTTATGACTCATTAGTCTTTTTTTCTGCCTAGCAATGATGCCCAGATTCGTATTTGAGACTACCCACATTCTGAATCCTAAAACCAAACAGTTGTTCCTCCCCTCCTTCTTGTAGTCAGGAGAGAGGAGCAGACACCTAGACACCTTTTTCCCTGCCTCTATCTCAGGAGGTAGTTTGTTCTTACTATCTTGTCTCCCTGGCACCTCTGGCACCAGCAGCTCTGGCACAGCCACTGGTACTGACACAGCCCTGAGGGAGCATTACAAGGACACCACCTTTTCTCAGTTGGGGCCGTGAGGGACAATTGTGCAGGTGGCTCAGTTCCCAGACGTCATGGGTGCAGAAATGAAGTTTTTGTACTTTGGGGTCACCCTGCTTCTGGGAGCGTCCTGTACTGTCCCAACCTCCAGGACTGGCTAGGAGTGCTCAGCCACTCAGCCAGGGCACCCCACCTTGTCTCTCCAGCACTGACCCCTGAAGGCTGCTGACCAGGGAAGCACGGGCCTCAGTGAACACGTTCCTCCTCTTCCTCAGACTGTGGCCGCCCTTCCCAGTGTCCTGGAGCCTGTGCTGTGCAGACAGGGAGGGGCAGGGGACAGGGAGGACTGAGGCTGGGGAGAGGGAGGAGCTGGAGGATGAAGAGGAGGGTGAGGAGAGGCAGAGAGAGAGGGTCTGAGTGAGACAGAGCAGGAGACAGAGACAATCCCAGGACTTTCCAAACCAGTTCCGACCTCATCAGCCTCATGTTTGAGGGGAGAGGACAGTTTCAGAGAAAAGGAAAAGGACACTTCCCTGGGGAGTGGGAGGCCTGGAGACCCCTTCCCTGTCCCTAATCCCAGAGGGGATTTAGGATCGTCCTTGTCCTAGGAGACACAAACCTGAAGACACAGAGAACCTGGTCAAGAGGCAACTCCTTCACCCATTGATGAGGTCCTGGGGTGCTGCTGACCAGGAGAAAAGCCTGGGAGGGGGGTTCTGGGGAATTGGCTGAGTCTGGGAAAGACTCCTCCCCAGTACAGTGAGTCAGGGTGGTTCCCTGGTGTATTTAGAGCACTCTGGACTCTGAATCCAGCCATCGGAGTTCAAGTCTCAGGGGAAGCTCTTGAGCTAAGGAGATGTTTTTTGCTCTGGCAGCGCACAGTTATCCAAGGGAAAGGGCCTCACCAGCAGTAAATGATGCGCTTTCCCTCCTGGTCCCCTCCTAGTGCTGCTTGCGGGAGAGGAAGGTCTTTCCCAGGAAGGAGGCTCTGGCCTGGCTGCTCCAGGTCCCCGTGTTTCCCTTTCCTCCTCCATTTTCTCCGCGCAGCCGCGGCCCAGTGTACCCCCAGAATTTGGGCTCCCGGAAACCGGGTCCCCAGACTGGCGGGGTCCACACCAAAGGACTGACACCCGGAGTCGGGGTGGCAGACCCTGGGGTGTCCCGCTTCTCGGGGAGCTCTGTCCATCGCCACCATCGAGGCCCCGCCCCGTGGCCTAGGGGCCCCAGGACCCAGCAGGTTCCCCGCCCTGTCCCTGGTGACCCCGGCCTGGGGGGTCCCCTAAAGAAGCCGCCCCGCTAACTCTTGCACCCCGGGGTGTCTTTTGCCCCGACACCGGGGAACTGGCCGAGTCCCAGTTTCCTCCCAGGCAGGAGAGCGTTTTATAGGAGATGGCGTCTGGGCTCTGTCCCTAACCCTAACCCTGTCCTGAGGTCACAGCGTCGTCTCAGGGGTAACGGGGGGTTGGGCACGTTTCCGTCTGTCCATCAGATTCGTCCCGCATCCGATGCTCGAGACCCGGAGTGGCCGTTGGGGCCAGCAGGGGCCTCCGCGGGCTCACCTGGACCCTCCGTCTGCGGGATCCCCTCGCAGAAAGAGACCCGGCCTGGGGTGCAGTCTAGGGTCGGGGGGCCCAGGGTCCCAGACTCAAGGCCCAGGTCGACTCCTCCCGGCCAAAGGTGACAACGGCCCGGGCAGCTCGGGGGTCTCCGGGTCCCCGTCCTCCCGCCAGGTTTCTCTGCTCCAGGACGACACAGGTGGAGGACAGGTGAGGAAAATGTATTTCCATTCGCTCCTTTTCCGGAGACGATTTCGTTTAGTTTAGTTTTTGCTCTGGAGCGCATGCATTTGCCGAGGGAAACAGACAAGAAGGAAAGAGAACGCACCCTCCAGGGGATGGCCCGCATCCAGCCCTTCATCTCCTAGGATTTTAGGCAAATTATGTTTTCAAGCCAAGGGTCTCTGTCCCCAACCACAAAATCGGCCTCCTAGGATCCAGCCGCCCTAACCACCATGTCCCCTGTTGACCCATTCCTGGAACAATTTTAATAGCTGAGGGTTTTGTAGAACCTTCCTACCAGGTTAAAATACTCTCCTTCAAATTATAAAATAAATAGAACCTTCCTACCAGGTTAAAATATTCTCCACCCAAATTATAAAATAAATAAATAAAATGAAAAGTTCTCCCTAGATGATAGAGAGTACCTGTCTTTGCTTTTTTCGGTTTGGGAACTCTCCATGGTTAAAGGGTCTGAAAAGAGTACAACTGGTTTGGGGCCCATTGAGGGTGGTTTGAAAAGGAACAGCAATGACGGCTCCTCCCAGGTAGCCAAGGACCAGAGGGGAGAGACAAACCCTTCAAAGCGAGCCCTCAGCGCACACTCGTATTTCAGTCTTGGAACTGCTGCAAGTCCAGAAACAGAGCTTTAAGGGCAGCTCTCTCCCTTGTCAGCACACCCAGCACTGCTCTCATCCTTCTCCAGTACGTTTATATCCAAGTTGGACCAACTACTGTATTATTACAACCATGCGGATTCTTTTCACAGTTAATCCACATCGGATCAATACACTAGAAACAAAGTCCAGAGTCTTCCATGAGTCTTTAAAGTATAGAAACTCAGAGGTTTGGCTAAACCCGATCACCTCCCCCCCTCTTTTCTGTTTCCGGGAAGTCCTGGTTGTGCCTGGCCCAGCTCACGTCCAAGGCTCTCTCTGAGCAGGTGAGGCTGGAGCCTCTTCATGAACAGTGCCAGGGGACCTTGTCAAAAGAGAGAGTTCCAAGAGAGAGGGTAGGAAATGCTGGACTGCTTGCAAGCAAAAGTAAGGAAAAGAAGAAAGCCATGTCAGTCTTCTGATGGATATATGCAATGGATGATGGATTCAGGGTGGGGGATAGATTTGATTTTTGTTTTCTTAATAAGAGATTTTTGCTATAGAGTGCATACCTTCACTGGAGAGACAGAGAGAGAGAGAAAGTGAGAAATCATCCCTCAGGGGTATGGCCACACACAGTCCCTTCTCCTCCATTATCCTTTCCAGATCTTGGGCACACATGCACATGCACCTGACATGAGCTTCAAGCACCTGGTTCTGGGACTTCAACTACAGTTGAACATGTGGGAGTCCAGTGATGTAACCATTACGCCATCTTCTGGTCATGAGGAGAAAGAGTTTTGAGAGAGGGGGGGGTCCTAGATATATCTGTGTGAGCAGGAGCCAAACACACCTGTTGGGGCTGTGGACAGGCAGGGAGCTGAGGAGACTCCACCTTTTCCAACCTAGGAGACTGATGAAGTGACTATCCTGGCCACCAGGCAGAGATGGGACCTGAGCTAGGGCAATTCTAGTGAGAAAAGGAGGGAGGCAGCATCTTCTCCTTGAGGCAAAGTCCTGAGCTCAGGTCCTGACAGGGACCTGACAGGTTATCTGGACATTGGCAGCTAAAGAAGCTTGGCCAGATACCAGTACTGAGATCTATGTAGTGTATAAACCTGAAGTTCCATTGAAAGAGTAGCCCTGGTAAAAGCTTTTAGGGAGAGGAGGTAGAGTACTTGATGTGGGTTCAGAGGACTGTTTGCATGGCTGTGCAGAAGCCTGCTATTGAGTTGATTGGTGGCCTTGCTCAGTCTCCAGGCCAGACCTCAGGGTTCCTGTCCAGGAAGTGCATCATCTGCTCAGGCCAGCATCTGCAGCCAGGACTATCCCTGGGGACCTTCCAGGGAATCTGCTCTGGCCGTTTCCATGCCCTGCTGTGCAGTCTTCCTGAAAGGGGAGAGATGGATGAAGGAGGCCACTCCTAAGTCTTGCTCTTCCCAGCCTCCTCTCCCCACATCCTCTTTGCTCTTTTCCACATCTCCTCTTCCAAACTCTGCCTCCTTCCATGGGCCTTCCTCCGCAGTCTCTGTTCAGACACTTCAAAGTGAGCCCACAAAACATACTTGTATTTTACAGTCTTGTAACTGCTGAAAGTTCAAAACCAGAGTTTAAAAGGCAGTAACTAATTTATTTTATTTTTAAATATTTTTGGTATAAGGGGTTTGTGCTCATAGGAGAGAGAGAGAGAGACAGACCGAGGGGGAAAGTGAAAAATTGCCCGTTTGGGGATGGTCACGCAGCAATTCTTCTCCTCCATTCTTCTCTGAAGATTCTTTTATGCATGCACATGTGCCTGGCATGATTTTCCATCCGTCCTGGACTGGAACAGGGGGGTTGGCCATGTGGGATCCAGCACTGTAACCACCATGCCACCTGATGGCATAGGCAGTAACCATTTTAGCTGGCTGTGAAATTCCTCAGAACTCTTGAGTAAATTTTTCTGTTGAGTAAAACAACACCCAAGTGTTCCCATCTAGTTGTCTTAAGGGGTCTTCCCCATAGAGTAGAGTCTATGCAGGAAGAAGGAGACTTACCCCTCAGAGCTGCTCAGGTGTGTGTGCACATGTGTGTGCATGCATGCATGTGTGCATGTGCAGTGTCTGTGTCTGTTTTGGTATTTAGGTAAGACTGCATAGCTTGTGTCTGAGATTGTAATAAAAATTATTGTTGGTATCTTGTAGGCCTCTATCATCAAATTACTAATATTTTAAGTTTTAAAATATAGATTTCAAAGTCAAACTTTTACCACTGAAAATCAGTAACATTATTTTTCTCTTTTTCACTTTCTTTACCTGCTCAGTCTTGTCATATTATTTTACCTGGCCAAAGGTATACCATTAAATCCTGTTTTTCTGAACTCATTCCCACCTTGGTGTTTTTTTAAATATGCAATTAAATACCCGAGTGAATGTCCTCAGTCAAGACATGTTGTGTGGAACTCTTTTTTTAACAGATTCCTCCTGATAGAATTAAGATATGCTTTATTAATATTTAATTCTGGTAAGAATGATGTTTTTACAGTTATCTTACATTTAGTGGTTGATTTTGAGAGGAATCTTTCCATAGGCTAAAATCTTAGACTCCCTATTTCTGTTTTCCTTTTCTTTAATTTAGAATAAATATCTACTACTCTGTGGCACCAACCAGGCACATTCCCATGTGGGTCTGCAACATAGAACATTGTATATTTCACTGTTGTGCCACCACTCACCCCGGCGATCACGTCTTTATATGTGCATTATCTCACTTAATTCTAAAAATGGTGACATGGCATAAAGTTAATCTCTAATTTTCAGATTTAAAAAAAAAGTAATCTCAAAGGAGTTAAGCATCTTGTACAAGGGAATTTTATCCTAGACTAGTTGGTCTACAGATTTTATTTTCTAGTCTGAACCACCTAATTACATGACCATAATATTTTTTAAAAAAAGGTATAATGTAATAGTGCCAAATTTGGTTAGATATGAGTGTTTTTTATTCTAATGATGTTTCTAGGTAATGAATTTCCGCTATGAAATTTATTATTAAGAAACAACAAATAAAATATACAAACTAAAAAAAAAGAAAGAATAAATATCTACTGTAATAGTCTTATTTTTAAATGTCCTAAGTTTACCTGAAGGAGAAACTAAAGTTCTGCTAAGGAATGGATGCATAGTTTGAGTGACTTAGTCCCTTTTGCAGGCTAAGATCCCCCTTTTGTGTTTAATTGTTCTTATACTTGTTACAGTTTTGGGGGATCACCATGGGGTGTCCTCTGATTCTGGAATTCTATTTTCTTTTACCAGGATCTTTAATTTCCACCAGCTGTTTCATTTCCATATGTCTCCAGAGGGCACTTCCTCTTTTTAAGTCTCCCTTCTCCCCAGAAATGCCACCTCTGATCCCTAGCACTGTCAAGTCCCTCTTTCAATTCCCCAAGAGGCAGTGCTCTGACCGACCAGGTCTCAGCATGTTTATCCACACTTGCTGTCCCTGAATGGCTCTGCCCATGTTCTGTCATGAATCTCCCCTCCCTCCTGTCCTCTCCTCTATTTGGATAGTGCTTGCTGCTACCTCTCCTGTTCTGTGGCTCCCAGAATGGCTAAAAGAACAATAAAGGTCTACAGCATTTTCTTTTCTCTCTGCTTGTTGGTGGGCAGTGATATTCTGGTAGTTTTGACTCTCTGTGTGAATCTCCAGGGCTTTGAAACATATGGTGAGAGATTCAGCTGCCTTTATTCTTGGTAGACCTGTACTCTTCCACACTACTTCGTCAGGTGTAGAAATCAAACAGATGAAGAAGTAGAGGAGAGCATATAATAGAGAAGCCTCATAGTCATTAGTTCTCTCTCACTATAGAACCCTCATATTCACCTTATATGATAGAGAACCCTCAGGATCACTGAAGATTCAATGACCTTCAGTGTATGGCTTTAAAAACACAATCTTTTCCACTTATTTTTTTCATGTATATCCTATTGTTGAATATATTGGTTGTCTCATGGCAGATAAAATGAATATCATCACATACATTCCATGTATTAAAGAAGATACGTGCAAACTTTTTTGTTTTTGTTTTTGTATTCGATTTTGCCATAGAGCTCATGCGCTCACTGGAGAAAGACACACACAGAGCAAAAGAGAGTGAGAAAGCACCCTCCAATGGGCATGGCCATGCCACATTCTCTTCTCCAATTCTCCTCTTAAGATTTGGGGCATGGGATCAGCAGTTAGCATAATGGCTATGTCGCTGGACTCCCATGTAGTCGACTGAGGTTCAAGTCCAGGACCTGGTGGCTTAAAATCACATCAGGCACGTGTGTGTGCATGCCCAATACCCCGAGAAGAGAATGGAGGAGAAGGGATTGCGGCATGGCCGTCCCCCCTGGGGGGTGATTTCTTGCTTTCTGTCTCTCTGTCTCTCTCTGTCTGTCTGGCGAGCACACATGCCCTATAGCGAAAACCTCTCCAAAAAAGAAAAAAAGAGGGCATCCCTTATAGATGAACTCCAAGCATCCCAAGACAAATAAAGAACAAGATAAATAAATAGAGAACAAGAAGAATGGCTTCAAGGCTTTATCTCCTCCAGGAGGAGATACTGAGAGAGACAGGGAAAGGATGACTCAGATGAAATGGATGTGAGGGCTTGAAAACTTATTTTTAGAAAAATATGAGCAGAAGTGGATCTTTGTGAAAAGGAAACTGAGGACATGAAAATAAACTGTATAGAATATTATAAAAAGAGACTGATTTCTGCAGTTTATATATAAAGTTATCTCTTATTTGAAAAGAAGAAATAAAGCTGAATATAATTGGATATGTCAGAAAATTGGCTTGTGGAGTCACTAGTTACACTGTTACTGAATGTTTGTTATAGGTAATTTGATTTGATGATGGATGTTGAGAAGAGAGAGGAATATAAGCAGATATAACCTTTCTGAGGATGCAAAGAAAGATGGGGTTCAGAAAAAGTGGATACCATAAAAACTTCTCTACCTCAGGGACCAGCAGTTGGTATAATTGCTACATAAGGGTGTTACAGCTGTAAATAATCTAGTAGAGGTACTAATCCCTTAATGGAAATGTGTGGGCCAGAAGAGCTACAGAATTAGGATTTGTGATTCTTAGGGAAGTAATGCCAGCATAATTCTGATATTATACATCATTTCAGTGGGGTCTAGGAAACACCTTCTTAATAAAAAGACAGAGAGAGAAAGAGAGATAGAAATCAAGAAATCATCCCCCCCAGGGGGGATGGCCACGTCGCAATCCCTTCTCCCCATTCTCCTCTTAGGATCTTGGGCACGCATGCACATTGCCCGGCGTGAGTTTAAGCCACCGGGTCCAGGACTCGAACCATGGCCGACTACATGGGAGTCCAGTGACATAGCCATTATGTTAACTGCTGGTCCCGAATATCATGGATTTTGACATGACCCTAACCCAACGTGGGAAATGCCCCGTTATCTCCTCTGCCCACAACACTGTCACACAATACATAAATTAGCTTCCTATTCCTCTTTCCTTCCATCCCTTGGAAGAGCAAACATTGGTTTCCAGAATCAGTAATGACTGTGAAGCTCCAGATGGGAGGAAAGGCAAAGCCTTGCATTTCTGTCACAATAATTGAATTGCTGATCCAGCTGCAGTTGCAGACAATTGGTCACTTGGAAGCTTGACTACAACTGCTTGTGAAACTTACAGATCTGATATATGGTGGCTCGCATCCCCACTCAAAGGTTCTTGGTAACAGGTCTCCTGGTGGGAGCAGAGAGAAGAGGACTTAGTAGGAACTATCCCAATTTTCCCTTTGCTGAGCATTCCCAGAACCATCTATGATGTTCCTGCCCATCAGTGAAACCACATAGTGACTCAGGCCACAAAGCTAGACTCCATGTGGAAGGGACCAGCAGTTGGTGTAATGGCTATGTCGCTGGACTCCCATGTAGTCGACTGCCATTCAAGTCCTGGACCTGGTGGCTTAAACTCATGTTGGGCACGTGTGCGTGCATGCCCAAGATCCCGAGAGGAGAATGGTGGAGAAGAGATTGCAGCATGGCCCTCCCCCCTTGGGGTGATTTCTCACTTTCTGTCTCTCTGTCCCTCTCTGTCTTTTTGGCGAGCGCACACGCCCTATAGCAAAAACCTCTCTAAAATTAAAAAAAAAAAAAAAAGATGAATTTGTGGGACTTTTTACTTCTGTTTCATCTGTACCAATACAGAAAAAGGTCACCTGATAAATGTAACATGAGCAGTCTCCTTACATAACGTATACTTGTTGAGAAAAAGCAGAAAGTGCAGATGGTAGAATGATTGTAAGAAGAGCTTTAGACTTTTCTCCCCCCAAACGCCCAGTAATTCTGGCCTAACTGAAATTAAAGTCAAAGAAAACAGAGCACATTTAATTAAGTTTTACTCTTAATAATCTGTAAATTATGTTTGAAACATAAACAGACATGTGAGGGTTCTTCAAGATGTTGGACATAAATCTATTTTCATAATTTAAAAGCATACTTTGATTATGAATCTATTTTTAATGAGCTTTGACTATGTATTCTTTTCTTCCAGATGTTTGGTGTTGTATAGACAGCCTCCATCTCTCTTTATATGATTTAAAACATAGAGTATATTTATTTTACAAAATGGGAAAAAGTACAGAATTCAAATGGATTATGGGTTTATATAATGATGAATAATTGCATCTCATAAAGTCCAACACACAACAACTATTAAACTGATGAAGGTTCTCTTACTATTTTGCAAACCTAGAGCATTTTATCTTAATGTTTATTTATTTATTTCTTCTATTAGAAAGGGAGACAGAGAGAAAGAAAGATAGACAAATCCTCCTACAGGTCTTCATACTGTAATCAAGACATGATCTCACTTTCACCCCAGCCTCAGCCAGTCAGGATCACTCACAGGCATGTGCAAGCCCAGCATCTCAGTGAGACCCCACTTGAACCCAGAGGGCTTTGAATTGACAGATAAGGTCAAGCTAACATTGCTTACTATTATTCTTAGTCCTCTATACTAGAGAGAAGGTTCTAAGAGGCTGCACATTGTGATAGACGAATTAGCGACCTCTACCCACAGAAAGCGTTTAGGAACAGAAATCTCCTAAAATGAAATGAGCTTGTCATTCATTTCATATTCTAACTTTTCAGTGCACTCATGTCTGATTGTGTCCATTTAGAGCTAGAGCTTTTATTATGTTTATTTTTACCAGACCGAAATAAAATTAAATAAAGGCAAAAAAAAAAAAAAAACCAAAGAATGAGCAAGAAGGATGGCCTCAGGGCTTTATTGTATTATAAGAAAAGTACCATCTTATTTTAATTTTTCAGGGATCTGGCTCCTTTTGGACTTCCCGTTCTTTACCATTTTTACTGCCTCTCTACTTACCTATCCACATACACATTTTATTGCTACATAAGGGTGTTACAGCTGTAAATAATCTAGTAGAGGTACTAATCCCTTAATGGAAATGTGTGGGCCAGAAGAGCTACAGAATTAGGATTTGTGATTCTTAGGGAAGAAATGCCAGCATAATTCTGATATTACACATCATTTCAGTGGGGTCTAGAAACACCCTCTTAATAAAAATTTATAGTCTCACAGAGAAATTAACATGTATTCTCATAAACGGGCTACTAAAGACCTCCAATAGCCTCATTCTAGTCCAGGTCAGCCTCAGAAAGGGGATTTTTTCCCCAGGGCTTGCTTCTCATTGCCTTGGGGTTGCTTCCTCTCTTCCTCTCAATACATCCTCATTCTCACCAAGATTTGTTTAAGTTTTCTTAAATATGCCTTTCATGGCGGCCAGCAGGTTGTGTGGTGGTTAAGGGTGAATTTTAGGGAGGGAGAACATACATTATGTAGCTTCAGAAAGAGTTAAAGCAGTAATAAAACCTTTGCTCTGAGTTTTGAACTTAGGGCAAGAGGCCTCTTAGGACATGTACTAAGGTCCAAGCTAACTGAAACTCAGCTTTGGGGTTTTAGACACAGGAACAGCTGAAAATAAATAGTTACATAAAGATAATAATAAGAAGAATTATTATTTAGTTCTAACTTTATGACATATCATTTTTATATTTACTCTTCACAACAACCTTATAAGAGAGGAAATGCTTATTATTCTCTTTTTATAGATAAAGAAACACAGAGGCAAATAGAAACTGAATAACTTGCTCAGGGTTACCAAATTAATAGGTGGCAGAGGCAGAATTTAAATCCAGGAAGTCGGTTTTTAGGGACCGTGCTTACTTTGAAATGGATTATTAGCTAGAAGTGCCTCATGGTCTTATCTATTCTGGGTTCCCTGGGGAGGAATGCCTGTCATTCTGGTTGACAGAATTCTATGTTTCTGACCTTAATATCATCTCAAAGCACTCCCATCTAGTCCTCTAACCATATCTAAAGTGAAATCATAGTTTTCTCTATTTTCCTAATATTGCTTCCATCAGAAAATGGCTTTTAAGTCACCGAGTTTTAGTTGAAAACTTTGGAGGTACCTTTCAATCCTGCCATCTCGTTCATTCCCATATCTATTCTGTCAAAAGGTCCTATGAATTCTTCCTCTTAATAATCTCCTGATGAGGGCCAGCAGGTGGTGTGGTAGTGAAAGTGCTGGACTCCCACAGGGCCAACTGTACATTTCAAGTCTCAAACCAGGCAGCTTGAAAATCATGTCAGGTGCATGGTGTGCATGCCCAAAATCCCCAAGAGGAGAATGGAAGACAAGGGATTGTGGTATGGCTATCCATCCGAGGTGAGTCCTCACTTTCCCTCCCTCTCTGTCTCTTTCCATATTGTTAGTACTTTAATCTAACTCACTGTGACCCATGACATGAAGCTTCACTTGGGAAGGATAGATATTTTGAAAATGCAAATCTGATCATACCTCACATCAGCTTACAGCATTTCCTAGAGTTATCATTGCTCTTAGATTCGGAAATCATTCATATGTGTAATATTGATGTATATATCAATAAGTTGTTAGCCTACGATTACAAAATTAGGTCACACTGTTTCTTAAAAGCTTTTCCAATACAATAATATCTTTAAAAAGTTTTTGTTCTTACCTGAGACATATTTTCAAGTCAATTCCAGTTTAGAAGTGACTCTCACACTGCATCAGAAATTTCAGGACACCAAAAAATAGAAACAGATGAAAGGGATTCATTTATTTCCTATTAAGGGTGATGCCCAGAATAAAACCCATGTTGCTTACAGCCCTCCCACTAAAACTAGAAAATTTCACGTGTCCATGTGGCCCCAGCTCCACATCGTGGTTGAGCTCACAGGAAGGATAAAGAACTGAGAGCGGGACCTGTGGTCTAGAGCTGAGAGTCTGTGGGAACGTTCAGCACCATAGACTCCAGCAGTTAACAGTCCCAGTGGATAGTTCCATGTGTGGCTCCACCATGATATCTATTCTCAGTTCTCTACAGCTTAACCATAACATGAAGTAAACACTAGCCCCTGGTCTTGGCAGGGGGAAATATCTAATGAACTTAACAAAGAAAGTCTTTCTTTAAACCCACTAAGATTAGAAAAAAGGCTTGTCAAAGGGTGAAGCATCAGATCCCCTGACCAGAGGGGTGGTTTTTAATAACTTCCTAGGCACAATTTTATTGAATAGCTACCCTTGCATGGTAAATGAATATCTTCGGCATGTCCAGACAAAGGCTGTAGATTAATATTCTTATTCACATAAATAAATAAAACTGTTAAAAGCAGGGCCTTGAGAGTTAAACGCCTCAAGAGATATCTTGACTAAGAATACCATACTGAATATTATTTTCTGTCAGAATTTTAAAGGCATTAAATTCTTTAAAGGCTTTGGTTTCGGGAACCAGCAGTTAGCGTAATGGCTATGTCACTGGACTCCCACGTAGTCGACCGCGATTCGTATCCCGGACCCGGTGGCTTAAAACTTACACCGGGTGCGTGTGCGTACGTGCCCAAGATCCCAAGAGGAGAATGGAGGAGAAGGGATTGCGGCATGACCATCCCCCCTGGGGGGTGATTTCTCGCTTTCTGTCTCTATGTTTCTCTCTGTCTGGCGAGCCCACTCGCCCTATAGCGAAAAATATCTCTCCAAAAAAAAAAAAAAAAGGCTTTGGTTTCTGGCAGTCAGCATGACTGGTGAAAGATCAGACAGTTTAATGCTTTTTCCTTAGCAAATAAATATTTTTTTAAACCTAGAAGCTTCTAGATCTTTGATCCGTGGTGTTCTGAAAAATCAGGATAATGAGTCTAGATGTACAGGATTTAACTTAACTTTCTTTCAGAATGCTATGACTTCATTACATAAGCCATCCTTTTTCCTCTGTCAAATTTCTCATGCTTTTGGTTCCCATATATGTTTGAATTTTTCTTATATTTTCGTCCTTTTGTAATGATTTATTTAATATTCTTTTGTGAATGACTCACTACGTTGGTTAATTCAATGTCCATTTTTGAAATCCATTATGGCACATTCTTCCTTAGTATTCTTTTTCAGTGTTTTATTAACATCTTGTTAATAATCATTGCACATTTATTTTTCCATATTAATTCCGGAAGTAACTTAGATCCAAAAAGAAATTCTATTCAGAATTACATTGTACATAAATCCTTGGGAAAGGTTGATATTTTATTAATATTAATGTCTTCCTGTTGGAAACATGACTTACCTTTTCATCAAACAGTGTTATAGGTCATAATTCACAGTCTATACTTTTCTCATGTGAGTCTTGTACATTTCTTGTTAAATTTCTCCTTATTAGTTAATCTTCTTTGACTTTTATTATAAAAACGTTTTTCATTTTTGTTAGTGATTACTGACAGTATATTAGGTGGTTGCTTATTTATTATTGTACTTCCTTTCCTTAAATCTCTTTATTAAATTAATTTGTCAGTTTTAATAGTTTTACAGATTTGTAAATTTATTTATTTATTAAATAAATGTCAAATAATACATTTTTCCATTTGATAGAAATATTGTATTTTGAGCAGCCAGAAGGCATGAAAGTTACAGTGACTGGATCTCACAATGGCACACTTCGTGGTTCAAGTCCTTGACCCAGCAGCTTGAGAAACATGATCCATGCATATGAACACATGCCCAAAAATCAAAGAGGAGAATGGGATTGTTGTGCGGCCACCCAACCCAGGGGGTGATTTCTCACTTTCCGTCCCTGCTCCCTTTCTCTCTCTCTCTCTCCAGTGAGTGCACATGCCCTATATCAAAAGCTAAAAACTAAAAAAATACATAAAGCTCTAAACCAACATTAAGTAGTTAGAATTTTAAGGAATCCTTTCCATTTATAACAACTTATTTTACTGCCTTTTAAATAGTTTCTGCTAACTACACTATCACAATTAAGGAGTGGTTTTGTATTTGTGTTTTACATAATATCTTTTATTCAAGATTACAATAGATATTTTCTTTTGAGTACAAACAGTTCCAAAATGGTTCAGGGGGACTGAACTTTACTGTAAGCCTGCCTTAATTTGGTCTTTAATTAGAAGAACTACATGCTAAGAAATAGGGGGCTGGGGTGGATGACATTGTAGGAAGAGGAGCCTGGGGTAAGATGAGAGGACAGCCTGACAAGGACCAGACTGAGAAATGCGGGCTGAGACAGGCCCTCCTGCCCACAGCAGTGTGTAAAAGAGCCAGAGGCATGAGTCCTTGAGAGTGAAAAACATTCCTCCTCTCCTCTGTTCTGCTCAGCAGTGTGGCAAGCCTAGGTCCAGGTATCCTTCAGCACACACTCAAAAAAAGACCTGTCTCTACAAGCAAAAACTCCAAATCCATGATATTTTAACACTTTGCCCATGGAGACTGCTAGGGCTATCTGTACACTATGATGGAATGCAGTTTTCAGATTAGCACTATTAAACCGTTCTAGATCCCACCGAACACTAAGAGACTGCACACTAACAGAACTAGAGTGACCCACAGAGTGACCACAGCAGCAAAAATGTCTCTCCAAGGGGCACTTCTTGAAATGAGCTGTTCATAAATTGTGTTGTCACCATTGATAATACAAGTTGGGGCACAGGTGCATAAGATCACACTGATCAAGTTGAGGGAGGTGGAGAGGAAAGCTGCCAATCACTTCGTTTCTTGGGATTCTGAGAGGGACAGCAGCACGCAGGAAACCATGATAGTTCTATGACACTCATTCTGTTCAGAGCTTTGATGTTCAGAAAAGCCATTCTTTTCAGAATACCCAAAACTTGATCACAAACTGAAGGGTAAATGACTACTAGGGAAATAAAATGCACTAAATTGTCTCCATAGCATGGATATCATTTATTTGCTGATCAAAGTGTGTGGGAAATTTTACGTAAAAAAACAATTTAAGTGAGAGAAGAATGAAGAGTCATTTGGATAAATGATAAGCTCCTTAAATGAAAGAGCCTGTCTTCTTGAGTTACTGTGGATTGCCTGGTTACTTTTTTGGTTTCCTGATATTCTTTGCTTTGAATTGTTCAGCATTAATTGGGGGGGAGTCTTTTTTGGGTTTTATCAGTTTCCTATCAAATCCTTGAAAGACACAACAATCACTGAGATGATTAAGAAAATAAGACGCATTACCATAATGGATACAACCTGAACTGAGGAGGGCAACTGCACTTTCAGCGGTCCTGGAGGCCCACTGTCAACGCTTCCTCCATACCCCACCTCTTCACAGAATGGAGGGGCCCAGCCATACATGCAGTGGCAGTTTTTTCTATTGTTGCAAACGCCTCTGCCATTGCACTTCTCAGGTAAACAGTCAAACTCCAGGACTGACACATTGACGCAACTTCTGTTAAAACATACCCGGTTCTTACCACAGGAGGTGCCGTCATTTATCATACCCATGTCAGGGATCCCCAGGGGTACCATGGCTAAATGGTAGCCTGTGCCCCAGCACCTGAGATTTTCTGCCTGCAGATGAGTAGAAATCAAAAGAGTATGGTCTGGCAAATCAGGGATGGTTTTGACATTTATGCACTGCAGCCTACCACATACTGAATTCTCCCTGGTACATTTTTTAAAGTTATGAAGTCCTATAATTTCACAGTTACCATATTGATCACCTATTAAATTAACTGCATCATAGCACTGATTAGGAGCCTGCTTGGCATCAGGTCCAAAAATGCTTTGGCACTGCATAAATCTAGATCTGCATCCCTTCCTGAAACAACGGGCTTTATATTTGCATGGCGTTCCATCCTGCTTATAAGTGTCCTTTGGGCAGTTACTTGAATTCCCATTGCAGTACTCTGCAAGATCACATTCATTTTCTTCCTGCCTGCACATATATCCAGACGGACGAACGCGACACTCAAGACAGACAAGTAGCACTGATTAGGAGCCTGCTTGGCATCAGGTCCAAAAATGCTTTGGCACTGCATAAATCTAGATCTGCATCCCTTCCTGAAACAACGGGCTTTATATTTGCATGGCGTTCCATCCTGCTTATAAGTGTCCTTTGGGCAGTTACTTGAATTCCCATTGCAGTACTCTGCAAGATCACATTCATTTTCTTCCTGCCTGCACATATATCCAGACGGACGAAAGCGACACTCATGACAGCAAAGTCCAATGCTGCAGTTGGCACCACGTTTCAACCTACAGTTTGATTGGCAACAGCGGTCTTTCAGACAGTCCTCTCTGGAACCACAATCACATTCCTCATTCTCTTCCACAATTTTATTTCCACAACTCCTTACCAGATAACTTATTCCAGGGATATTATTTAGGCAAGATGCTTCTGAATACGCGAACTTAAAATAATTCACAAAACTACAGTTACTCCAGCCAGTGCGTCCACTGCCCATTATGCAACTGTGCTCACCCTTACACTGACAATGTAGTTCATCATGCTTCATTCCCAAACCATGGCCCAGTTCATGAGTAGACCAAGTGCCAGGTGCAAGGACATTTAGATCTGGGAAAACGCTTGTTGATCCACCATACAGTTCACTGCACATTTTTCCAACAGGAGCCCATCCGAGAGCATCAGGAAAATTTCTTCTAACGTATAAATGTGACCAATCTGATGGAATCCGATCATTTAAGATATTTCTTTTGTATACAATAAATTGGTTAAGAACGTGAACTAAATTGGTTACATCAATAGTAATTTTGTCTTCATCTGTCCATATTTCAACAGCTTTTAGATGTATTCTCATATTGATTTCCTTAAAGTAAGTGTCCATAATCCCTGATAGAAGAATGGCATCACTTATGACTTGTGTAAGATTGGATTTTACATACAAGTATCTACTGTGATCAAAGACCAGAGCCAATTCCATATACTTAGGGTGCATATAGGATATGTGGAAGTCCCTTAGCCTAGCCATATTCTCATGCTGGGCTATCTGTTGTTCTATTTCATCATCAGGTAAGCCACAGGTCTGGTTGCTAAGATGCTCTTTCTTCAGGAGATATACAACATGTTCAAAACTGAAAGAGGTCTTGAGGGGCTCAATTTGGTAATGTTTGGCATCGATATTCAATATGCCTCGGAGACCCCCCATGCAGGAACTAAAGGTGGCTTGAGAGCCCTGAGACCCTTCGACCAAGCCCATGTAGTTGCAGTCCTTGGGTATATAAGGGTGGTCCTCCAGCAGATTTCCCTCTTTTGTGAAGGAGAAAACGTGTAGGTGTCGGGGCAACAACAACCTCTTGGGCCACAGGTGGAGGACGTGCTTCTTGCCTTTTAACTGTAAGAGGTAGGACACGGGACTAGCCACACCCTGCTCCCCTCCACGGAAGCTCAGTCTTTTGGGAATGGTGACTTCATACGAGTCAAACCCCCAATCAGGGTGAAAAATTAATTCCTCCCCTAGAGAGTCAATAAGGAGCACCGCCAGAACTAGGACGGGGAGCGAGCGTCCTTGGGAGGCTAAGGTCCGCACTGACCTCATCGTCTGTTCCTTAGGCCCTGTTGCTTACTCAGTCCTTACAACTGAGGCCTCAGGCGTCAGATTTCCATGGACCGCCTCTAGGGGCGCCAGAGTGTAAAGTGCGAAGTTCCCTCTCCTGGGTTTAGGAGACCCCCACCTTCCAGGGCCGGGTCTAGCTGACTTTCAGACAGGCATACGCCCAGGGCAACTTACTTTGTTCGTTTTCTGGATGGTGCCGTTGGACGCACGTGGAAGAATGGAAGGAACATTCCGCGAGAATAAAAGAGAAAAGAAGGGCTGTTGGCACGTGGGACAGAGAGGAGCAGGGGGCAACATCGGGATGGAGAAGGAATAGAGAAATAGATACAAAAGCGAACATATTAAAAAGTCGTATCTGAACCATTTATCTGTGTCTGTATATCTCAGGATGCATAAGTCAGATCGCGTTTCTCACCTCAGGGAAGCTGCTTTGTCTTTCCCAGTTTTCCACTGGGCTCACTTTGCTTGCGGATGAAAGAAGGAGCCCCGGAACCCATAAGAGTAGGAAGAGCGCCTGGGAATATCTGTGTAGACGCTGCATCCCACCACCACCCGGTGCAGCCCCTCTGACTGCTGACTTCAGAGAAGGTTGCCAGGCTCAGGATGTGAGCCAGGGTGAGAGTTCGTTTCTGAGCTCATTTTTCCTGGTGGTTCTCTCTGCTTTGTGTCCTTCGGGTGCCATGGAACAGAATGATTTCTGTGTTGGGTTGCAATGGTGTTACAATTTATAATGTGTCTGTTAGAGAACAAAGCCCAGGATATTTCAGAGAAAGGCACTTAGTTGATTATGTCTGTGGTATAAGGGATGGATGAGGCACAAGGCAGCAAAATAAGACACACACACACACACACACACACACCCCTCAGACAACAGTCTTATTGTACATGGATATGGCAAATCGCAGGGCTAAGGGGAAGCTCTGAGGAATTCTGCCAGAAGAGGGGTATTTTCAGTGTTGTTTCTAGGAAATTCAATCTGACTGTGTTACAAGGTAAAAAGGGAGGAGGCTTTAATCAGGGAAATTAGTTAGGATGCTCTCATATCAATCCAGACAAGGGATGTTGTCTGTTGGCAGAAATGATAGAACTGGGGCTGATAATAAACCAAATTTTGAAAAACTTACTGTGTGTCAGACACTGTCCTAAGCTCTTTGAATGAATCAGCCCATTAAATTTTCACCTTGGCCACATGTTGCATATCCTACTACCATCCATATTTTACATAGGAAACCAAAAGCATACCTTGACTCAGATGGTGATGGGGACTGATGCAATTTCTGTACACATTTAGGATTCAACTCAGAGCCTGTGTCCTTTAACAGTCAACACTCCGGGAAAGGACACACGTTGACAACTTCAAAATACATGATGCAATGTAGACTCTGCTGGACTTAATGTTCTAATGGATTCTCCCAGAATGAAAGAAGCAAGAAATATAAAGAATGTTTATTTTCTGGGGTAGGCATATGCATCTGTCATGGTTTCTACTACCCAAAGAAGGAAAATGTCAGAAGTAGATTGAGGTAAGGGGAAGATGCATGCCAAGCTCTACTTTGCTCAGGAGAAGTATTGAAGGAGAGCTTTCTAAACTGCAGTCAGGGGGAATGAGCAACATCACCTGGTTGTGGAACAGAATGAAGCCACAAATGCTGAAGCTGGTGCCTGAAGGGACTGTGTGAAATTGGAGAAAGAGGCCAGACCGGAGCCTTCATGAATACTAGAATTCAAAATGAGGCTGAAAAGGCTTGCAATGCCCTGCAAAACAGCAGATATCTACTAAGAGAGAAGTCAGGACAGAACACAGAGACAGAGCATCTCACTAATGCTTCTACTTGTGAATTGCCGAACAGAATTTATCAAAGGGGAGGTTGTAGTGACTTTAGTCCCAAGTGGTTCAGGGAACTACTGATGAGTAAAGTTAGTTACCAGGAGGTTGGAATAGAAACTGGAGGTTAAAAAGGGGAGATGGCACGTAATGACTTCATCTTTAAGAAACTGGAGGTGAAAGACAGAGAAGAGATACGGAAGTGGCTGGAAAGGACTGTGTGGTACCTAGGGCAGTTAGAGAAAAAGGTCCTGACTATCTTTATGTGCCAGTAGAAAAGTCACTCCATAAAACCCCGTTCAGCCTCCATGGAGAATGATTGATGCTGCAGGAGATCCCCCTCAGGAGCAGAGCTTGAGTTCAGTGTGCAGGGAAGATGAAATGGCAGGCATTGGAGCTTCAGTGGACTGAGATGGAAAGAAGGGAGGGCCAGTCTGCAGGCTTCTGTTTTGTCTGTGAAGTCAGCAGTTGAGGGTGAGGGATGGGAGGTGAAGACGATGAGCGAGAACACTCAGGAGACAGGTGACTCAGAGGAGAAAGGGAAGTACCACCAATTGAGTTGAGTTCCTGGTTCAGGGTAGAAGTTAGACATTGCAGTTCCCGAGTGTGTCTATCTCCTGGATTTTTTTCAAACAACACCCAGCAGCCTAAATTGAGGAGGGTGGTTGGGATCTCTCTCCTGCATGTATTATCTTCATTTTCCTCTGTACTATTTCTTCTTAGACTGATGGAGAGTTTTTTGAGGAAAGACACTAATTCATCAGTTCCCTCTGCTACATCCGGTCTGAGTGCTGAGCTGTGTAGCATCTGCATGTCAGACACAGAGCCTTGTGGAAATAACCTACTGTTACACACTTTTCTTTATTTACCAACTTACATATGTACATCATAAAGATGGAAATATCCCTCAGTAATGTAGAGCAGCGAGTGAATGCCTCTCTGACCCTCTTATGCCTCTTGCCTCTCCAGTACACTCGCAGCACTGGATGGAAGTTATAATTCTTTCTCCATGTTTTGATGTCTTTAGAAGTATAGAAATTATGATATATTTTAAATAGCTCCATACTTTATTGTCTTGATACTTGAAGTTTTTCTACTAAAAAATTGTAAAAATATTTCTAGGTCATTAATGTAGATTTAGGTCATTGCCTTTCATTGATTCATAGTACTCTATCATTAGCAACTAATCATTTATTTAAACATTTATCTTATGTGTAAATGATAAAGTTGTATAGTTCAAAATTTTTTCAGTGATATTGCTTATAAGAGTCATGGAGTGAGAAATAGAAATGCGACTTCATTCTTCTGCATTCAGAAGAATTCAAAACCTTTTTTATGTGATGTTTTATTATTTTTTGTTCTTTGGACAAATTATTTTAAAATGGACAATATTAAGTACAGGAAACAAGGTAAAAGTTTTAAGAATGAGATCTAGTTTTGAATGTTTTGAATTAGAATTCAAATTCTAGTTTAAGAATGTCTGGTTTTCTTAGCACCATTTATCAAGGAGATATGACCTTATGCAGTGTTAGAATTTGTACACCAAGGGATATATAGTATGTTAAAACATAGTATATTTTACAGGCATGTTAAATTATCTGTAGTAATAATTTTACTATGCATACGTATTGTCAAAACACCAAAAACCTTACATTTGTACAATAAAAGCAAGCAAAAAAAAAAAGGATAAGGAAAAATGGAAAAGAGAGACTCAAATAGAAATAAAGGTAAAATAAAATAATATTTACCAATGAAGGGAAGAGATGATTCTGACTCATTGTCTCTTGGGGGGACAAAATTGGGCAGTGGGGGCTATATGTGGTGCAGCAGTAAAATACAGCACTCTGTGAGGCTGACCTATACAGAAAGTTTCCAAATTATCACCCAGAGATTTTTATGAGTATTCTGGGTACACGCATGTCCACAATGTGGAGCTGATTGAATCTGGCAGTGAATCAATTATAAAATTATTTTACAAGTTTTTTATTGACTGAATTCTTTATCTCTCATTATATGAGAGAAATAAATAAACTTTAAAAATTAGTCAATAAAAAACTTATAGAACAATTTTTTTAGCTTCTTTTAAAAGTTTTACTCTTTACTTCCTCCTTGAGAGAAAAAGGAACAGGGAGAGAGAAAGTGAGAGGGAGAATGGGGCTCCCTCAGTGTCTTCACACCAACATCGTCCACAATCTCACCTGGCTCAGATCATGAGCACATGCTCAGAGTTATGCCCAGGACATTTCCCGTGAAGGATCAGTTACAACACCACTTTGCTAACACCTGGCCCTACCAAATGCATTTTCCTTTTCCTCTCTTTCTTTTTTTCTTTCTTTCTTTCTTCTTTCTTTCTTTCTTTCTTTCTTTCTTTCTTTCTTTCTTTCTTTCTTTCTTTCTTTCTTTCTTTCTTTCTCTTTCTTTCTTTCTCATTCTTTTTCTTTCTTCTTTTGCTCTTCTTTCTTTTTTTTTGTCTTTTCTTTCTGTTTTTATTTCTCCCAACAAATATTTTTAAATGCAAAGTTAAGTGGACTATGTACAAGGAAATATAAATCTTTATGTGATATTTTATTCTTTTTTGTTCTTTGGACAAATTATTTTAAAATGGACAATATTAAGTATATGAAACAACAAAGGTAAAAGTTTTAAGAATGAGATCTATAAAAAATTTCAAATTGTTCAGCAAAATAGTAAAAGCTATTGCATACTTACATAGACTAAAAGAGAAACCAGTAAAACTTCAGAAATAAATTCAATGTGAAAATTCATGAAGTTTTATTTAAAGGAGTAACCACTAGTCAAAGTAACAGAAATATGGATATTTTAGAAACAAAATCACTAAGTTAAAAAAAAGGAATTTGAAAAAACTGAGAATCTACATACAAAAGAATGAAGCTGGATCATTACTTATACAAAAGTTAAGTCATGAAAAAAAAAAAAAAAAGTTAAGTCATGAGAGATTAAACACCCAAGTGTGAGATCTAAAAGGATAAAACCTTTAGAAGAAAACATGGGGAAGATTTTTTAGAATGGATTTCTTGGATATAATGCTAAAACACACAGACAGCAAAAGTAAAAATAAATGAATTGTACTATAATCATATGCCACATCATTTCCTTTCAGCCCACATCTGAACACGGATACAATGGTGACCGCTTAAAATTATAATATACCACCGCCTAGGTGTGTAATATAGTATCTAGGTTTGTATAAATAAAATCTATGTTTATTTCTTAACATTAAAATCGCCTAATGACACATTTCTCATAACATAACCCATTGTTAAGTGAATATAATTGTACATCAAAATAAAATATTCTGTGCATCAAAGCATAAAATCAACAGAACGAAAAGGTAACCTGCAGCATGGAAAAAGTATTGTCAACTCATATATCTACACAAAGAGTTAATATCCAGAATATCTAAAGAACTTCTACAATTCAAAAATAAAATTACCCAATTAAACAATAGGCTAGGGATTTGAATCAACATTTCACCAAAGAACATTTGTTTATAGAAAATAGTCATACCAAAAGACACTCAATATCCACTATTTTTTCCAATTTGTTTCCTTTGAAAACTTATGCTTTCATTTGATCCTGAATGTGGCAGTGTTGTGTTGTGGGGCCTGGTGGAAGGTACTAGAAACTCATGTATAGATCCTTCATAAATAGATTAATGCTTTCTCCAGGAAGCGAGCGAATTTTCACTAGACTAATTCCAGGGAGAGAGGATTTTAAAAAGCAAGGCCAGCCACTTGCATATCTCTCTTTGCATATGCCCTCTGGCCTTTCTGCCTCTTTCTGCCATGCTGTCCCGCAGAAGCTAGCCAAATGCTAGCTGTGTTCTTAGACTTTCCAATCACCACAACTGTGAGTCAAATAAGCCTCTTTTCTTTATAAAGTACACAGTGTCAGATATTCTTTTTTTTGGGGGGGGGGAGAGGTTTTTGTTATAGGGCGCGTGCACTCACCAGACGGACAGAGAGACAGAAAGCGAGAAATCACCCCCAAGGGGGGATGGCCATGCCACAATCCCTTCTCCTCCATTCTCCTCTCAGGATCTTGGGTGTGCACGCACACGCACCCGGCGTGAGTTTAAGCCACCGGGTCCAGGACTCGAACTGCGGTCGACCATGTGGGAGTTCAGTGACATGGCCATTACGCTAACTGCTGGTCCCCAGTGTCAGATATTCTGTTACAGTTACACAAAACAGACTAAGACAACATCACTAATCATTAGAGAAATACAAATCAAAACCACAATGAATCCACATAAAAGCTATTCCAGAAGAGCCATGTGGACATCCAATTCCAGGAAATACAAAGCATATAATAGCCAAATTGGTAAAAATCAAAGACAAAGACGAAATCCTAAAAATGACCAGAGAGAAATGCTAAGTTACTTAGAAAGATTATTCCATTAGACCAACATCAGTTTACTCAGTGGAAACAATGGGAAGATGATATAATTAAAACTCTGGAGGAAAATCAGTTTCATCCAAGAGTACTATGCCTAGCAACATTACCTTTCAAATGGAAAGGAGAAATAAAATCATTAAGGAGAAATAAAATCATTAGCAGATAAACAAATGCTGAAAGAATTCACCAAAATGAAACCAGGTCTTTAGGAAATAAAGGGATTACTATACAAGGAAAGCTGAAGAGAGACAAATAGAAGAGAACACAAAACAACTAGGAAAAAAGGGTAGGTCCACACATATTAATAATAACATTGAATGTTGGGACTAAATGAAGATTCAACAATTTTATATTCAAGCAGGTTTAAATACAAATCCACCAATTATCTGATAGACAGTTGTAGTCCCTAATTTTAATTTATGTATTCATTATAACCATTACTCATTGTATAGAACTAGATAATAGAGAAAAAGTTCAAAATATTACAGCTGAGTCTTTGGAACAAATTAAAAAAAAAAAAGCTAAAATCAAGAACTTTGTAAAGCTGATTAAGTTGCCAAATCACTATCTTTACCATATGTTCACTTATAAACCTCTCTATCCAATTTCATTTTATCTTTGCTTTTTCAAGGACTTATTTCTTTTTGGACAGTATCGTACTATAGTCTTGCAAGAACTCAGTGTGTGTAAAAGTGTTCTTTTTCTATCTCTTCCTAATGAGCTATTGTTATACACAATGTTACCTATCTCTAACTGGACCAATGATTGATACTCACAAAATTTTCAGATTATAAACTCTTATTTCCCATAATTTTCTACATGGAGATTAGAAATTCTTCTTTCATTGAATATGATAATATTATCTTTGTTAATTTAGGAGATTATTGCCTTTTAGACAGTGTCTTTCTTTAGAACTGGACTTCACAATAATGTCATAGACAATTCAGTACATACTTACAGAATAATCATTGGGGTAAGTTTTGAATGTCCACAACATAATGTTAAATGTTGAAGGTGATATGTTTATGTCCTCAATTTGTTTATTATATACCATACATGTGCTTTTAAAGACCATTCTGGGGACCAGCAGATGGCATAATGGTTACATCACTGGACTCCCACGTGGTTCTAGTCCCAGACCCGGCAACTTAAAACTGATGCTAGGTGCATGTGCATGCATGCCTCAAACCCTAAGAGGAGAATGGAGGAGAAGGGATTACAACACAGCCATCCTCCCTGGGAGATGATTTCTTGCTTTCTGTCTCTCCAGCAAGTGCACATGCCCTATAGCAAAAATCTCTCTCTAAAAGATAAAAAAAATCACTAATGGAAATTTTGTTGTTCTTTGCTCATTTTTTTAAATAAACTTTTTTGTTGGTGGTGGTAAAATATACACAACTTTAAATTTTCTATTAAAAGAAAAAAAACACAATGAGATGCCACTTCACACTCACTCGGAAGCCTATTATGTAAAAGCCAGAAAATCCTACGTTTGGGAAGGATGTGTTGACAGAATAACCAACTCTATAGAAATAATAAATGCAGTTTTTTACTAAGCACAAACTTAAGTGACCAAGTCTGGAGAAAGACAAGCATGTTTCTTGGGATGCTGAGATTACAGTGGTTTCTTTTATTTAGTTCTGAGACCAGGAGAGTTTTCAATCAGCATAACAAGTCCTTTACATTGGCCTAGTCCAAAAAGGTGGGACATTTGGAATCAGAGGCTTGGAGGTTACAGGTGAGTTTGAAATTCTTAGATTAGTAACTGGTTAAAGAAAAACTCAAGTCTCTGTTCCTAAAAGAAATTGGCAAAAAGACTGTCTATGCTTTAAGAGACAAAAAGGCGTACTATGCATCATTAAAGCACTATGCTAGGTCAGCAGGTGGCAGGGTAGTTAAGGTGCTGGACACTTCTACTTGGCTGAACTCAGTTCAAGTCATGACCTGGTGGCTTGATTTCTCACTTCCTCTCTCCCTCTCTCTCTCTCTCGTGAGGCAAATTAAATAATAATAATAATAAAATTAAAACAAAAGCCAGCAATATGCCTGGGATGTAGCTTTTCACTATCAGTGGTTTAATATTTTTAGGCCTCTGGTAATGTTTGACTCTCCCAAGTTCCCTAGAAATGACTTTGAAATAGGAAAAAGTAGTCATAATTGTGTCTTCAGACATAGAGAAATTGGAACTGTTGGGCACCAACAGTGGGAATGAAAAACTGTGCAGCTGCTGTGGAAAATAGTAACGGCAGGTACTAAAATAAAAATAAAATTGATTTAGCACTCAATCTAGCAATTTCACTTCTGGATATATACCCAAAAGAATGGAAAGCAGGGATAGCAATAAATATTTTTAACACCCATGTTCATAGCATGATTACTCACAATAGGCAAATGGTGGTAGCAACCAGTGTCTATGTTTAAAAACTGTAGTACAGGGCCCGGTAGATGGCACAGTGGTTACAACACTGAACTCCCACGTAGTTGGCTACAGTACCAGTCCCAGACCCAGAGGCTTAAAACTTATGCCAGGCTCATGTACATGCATACCCAAAATCCCAAGAGGAGAAAGGAAGAAAGGGGATTGCGGTATGGCCATCCCCGTGGGGGATGATTTCTTGCTTTCTGTCTCTCTGTCTCCTGGTGAACACACATGCCTATACCAAAAATCTGTCTTTTAAAAAGTGTGGTATATAATATAATATGTGGAAACATTATTCAGCCTTACAAAGAAGAAAATTTTTACACATGCTTGAACATGGATGAACTTTATCATTAGAACAAGTGCAATGAATTTGTTATAAAAAGACAAAGGCTGTATGTGTCCACTTATATGAGGTAGATGGAATACTTAAATTCACATAGAAAGAAAGCAGAATGTTGGTGGCCAGGAGTTAAGAAAGGAAAGAATGGAAAATCCTTGTGTAATGGGTATAGAGTTGCAAGTTCTGCAAGATGAAAAGCATTCTGAAGAGTACTTATACAACAGCATGAATGTATACTGCTGAACTGCAGACATAAAAATGGCTGATGATAAATATTATCATTGATGATAAATATGTATATTTTACCAGAACTAAAATTTTTTAATTATCATTTCTAATGTGTAATATCTTTACAGTTTTTGAATAAATCTTTCTTTCTAAATTTGATCTCTAAATATTTTATATAAGGTTTCCTTAAATAATGTTATACTTAATTAGCTGTGAACCTTGGGAAGGATTTTTTGACCCTTGCTGAGCCTCAGTTTCTCATTTGTAAAATGAGGAAAACATTACACCTACCTCATGGAGTTCTTTTCAATATAATATATTCACATATTAGTGCACGTGAAGTTCTGAGGGCATTGCCAGGCACATAAACAACTCTCTATAAAGGTTAGACATCATTACTCATATTGTAGCTGTTACTCAATGTTCTTTATTTTAGGACATTTTCTGGCAAAGACCACGCATGATAACTATTAGGAATTAATCATAACAAAATCTGGGTATTGTTGATTTTCTCCTTTGAGTAAAAAGTTCCAAAACAGTTTAGAAGGACTAACCTTTCCTGCCAGTCCCAATTTGGTGTTTAATTAGAACTGTGTGCTAAGAAACAGGGAACTGGGGTGGGGACAGTGGAGGGAAATGAGCCTGGGGGAAGATGAAAGGAGAGCAGGAAGGCCTAGCCTAGAACAAGACTGAGACACTTGGGCTGGCACGGGTATGGGAGTGATACAGCCCTGTGGGAACTATCCCCTACTAAGGCACCGCTCTGTGTTCCTCCTTTCCAGCTCAGAGTACTGTGTTAAGGGAAGAGAAGATCTGGAGACAGAGACATGGGTCCTTGGAAATACTTCACTCTCCTCTGTTGTGCCTAGGAGTGGGACAAACCTAGGGGCAGGTGTCCCTAAGCATGCATTCACAAAGACCTGTCCCTGCAAGCAGAAATCTCACACTCAGGATTTTATTAACAGCCTTGCCCAGTACCAGGGCTACCGTCCTCCAGATACTGGTACAATGCAGGAGCAGATAAACTAGTGTCATTACCCCATCTGAGGTCACCTCAATGCTGAATCAGAAATCATACCTCTGCAGAGCTGTAGTGACTCAGGGTGACCACAACAGGGTGCCCATCCAAGGGACACCGTGGAAATACTGCTGTTTATAAATTGTTTTATCACCATAAATCATTCATAAATTGTGTTTTCACCATAGATCATTCCGCGGAGGACACAGGCAATGAAGTTCACATTAATGAAGTTCAGGGAGGCAGAGGGAGAAGATGACAGTCACTTCATTCACAGGGATTTTGAGAGACGAGGCTGTTCTTGGCAGCTGGTAATTCCATGAAACTCGCTGCATGCACCACTTTAGTGTTCAGAAAAGCCATTAGGGTGCGTTCATTTCAGAATAACCAAAACTTAAGTTACACACTGAGTGGCAAGTGAATTCTAGGGAAATAAAATCCACTAAATTGTTTCCAAAGCATGGCTATCATTTATTTGCTGACCAAAGATTGTGGGGAAATTTAAGTAAATGGTTAGTGGGAGAACAATGAAGAGCCATTTGGATAAATAATAACCTTGTTAAATACATGAGCCTGTGTTACTGAGTGACTGTGGATTGCCTGGTTGATACTTTGGTTCCTTGACTTTCTCCGTTTTACATTAGCTCTCATCAATGCTATCTGATAATGATATTTCTTCTTCAGGTCTTAACCACTTTTGGATCATTCTCTTGAAAGCTACCACAATCACTGAGATGATTAAGAAAATAAGACGTATTAACATAATGGACACAACCTGAACCGAGGAAGGCACCTCCACTTTTAGCAGCCCCGGAGGCCCACTGTCAATGCTTCCTCCATACCCCATGTCCTCACAGAATGGAGGGGCCCAGCCATACATGCAGTGGCAGTTTTTCCTATTGTTGCAAACGCCTCTGCCATTGCACTTCTCAGGCAAACAGTCAAATTTCAGGACTGACACATCGACACATCTTGTTTTAAAACATACCTGGTTCTCACCACAGGAGGTGCCGTCATTTATCATACCCATGTCAGGGATCCCCAGGGGTACCATGGCTAAATGGCAGCCTGTGACTCAGCACATGAGATTTTCTGCCTGCAGATGAGTAGAAATCAAAAGAGTATGCTCTGGCAAATCAGGGATAGTTTTGACATTTATGCACTGCAGCCTGCCACATATGGAAGTGTCCCTGGTACACTGTTTGTAAGTTTTATTATTATCACTCTGACAGTTACCAAATTGATCACCTATTAAATTAACTGCATGATAGCACTGATTAGGAGCCTCCCTGGCATCAGGTCCAAAAATGCTCTGGCACTGCATTAGTCTGGATCTGCACTCTCTTTTGAAACAACGGGCTTCGTACTTGCAAGGGGTTCCATCCTGCTTATAAGTGTCCTTTGGGCAGTTACTTGAACTCCCATTGCAGTACTCTGCAAGGTCACATTCGTTTTCTTCCTGCCTGCACATATATCCAGACGGACGAAAGTGACACCCATGACAGCAAAGTCCAATGCTGCAGTTGGCGCCACGTTTCAACCTACAGTTTGATTGGCAACAGCGGTCTTTCAGACAGTCCTCTCTGGAACCGCAATCACACTCCTCATTCTTGTCCACAATTTTGTTTCCACATTTCCTAGGTATAAAATCTCGCCCTGGAATGTTATTTAGACATTTTGCTCTTAAGTGAATTTTTCTAAAAAAGGAGATGTAGCTACAATTACTGAACCCAGTACGTCCTGTGCCCATGAGGCAGCTGCGTCTACCCCTACACTGGCAGTATTCTTCATCATGGTTCATTCCCACAGCATGGCCCAGTTCGTGAGTAGTCCAAGTGGCAGGTGCGAGAATATTTCCATCTAGAAAAGAGCTTGCTGATCCAATATTTTCATCAGTACACACTCTTCCAATGGAAAATGCAAGGGCATCATTATATTTTCTTTTAAGGTATAAATGTGTCCAATCTGATGGAAGCCGCTTAAGAAGTGCCTGCTTTCTGTATACTACAAATTTGCCTAAAACTTCAGATATATTATTAAATCTACCATATATTTTTTCAATGTTTGTCCATACCTCAACACCTGTCAGATGTATTCTCGTATTAATCTCTTGAAAGAAGGTGTCCATAATCCCAGCCAAAAGAATGGCATCGTTTATGACTTGTGTAATATTTTGATTAGCACCCTGATCAAAGACCATGGATAATTCCAAATACTTTTTGTGCATATAAGATCCAGGAAAATCTCTTAGCCTAGCCATATTTTTCTCCTGGGACATTTCCAAATCTGTTTCACCATCAGGTAAACCACAGATCTGATTGCCGAATGACTCTTTCTTCAGTAGATAGACCACATGTTCAAAACTGGAAGAAGCCTTGAGGGGCTCAATTTGGTAATATTTAGCATCGATGTTCAATATGCCTCGGAGACCCCCCATGCACATACTGAGAGTGGCTTCGGAGTCCTGAGACCCTTCCACCGAGCCCATGTAGTTGCAGTCCTTGGGTATGTAAGGATGGTCCTCCAGCAGTTCCCCCTCCTTCGTGAAGGAGAAAACGGGCAGGTGTTGCGGCAACAACAACCTCTTGGGCCACAGGTGAAGGACGTGCTTTTTGCCTTTTAACTGCAAGAGGTAGGACACGGGACTAGCCACACCCTGCTCCTCCACACGGAAGCTCAGTTTCTTGGGAATGGTGACTTCGTACGAGTCAAACCCCCAGTCAGGGTGAAAAATTATATCCTCCCCCAGAGAGTCAATTAGGAGCACCGCCAGAACTAGGACGGGGAGCGAGCGTCCTTGGGAGGCTAAGGTCCGCACTGACCTCATGATCTGTTCCCAACTCGGTTTCTGTTCCCTAGTCAGTCTCTGTAACTGAGGTGTTGAGCGTCAGATTTCCATGCGCCACTGGTACAAGCGACCGAGCACCAGTGCGGGACTCCCTGACCAGAGGAGCTCGGTCTAGCTGATTTTTCCGACAGGCATAGGTCCAGTGCAACGCATCTAGTTGGTTTTCTGGGCGGTGCCGTTGGGCGCACGTGGAAGAATGGAGTAGACTGTGCGCGAGAAGAAAAGAGGGCCTATTGGTTCGTGGTTTGGAGAGTAGCAAAGAGCAGCACTGTGATGGAGAAGGAACAGAGAAATAGGAAGAACAAAGGAGAACACATAAAAAAAAAATCTCACCATCTCACCGTATCCTGCGCCATTTAACTGCATCTATACATTTCCAGTACACATTAAGTGTCCTGTAAATCACATGTGTTATAGCCTACTGTGTCCCTACCTCACAGAACGTGCTATACCTATCCCTGTTTTCTACCGGGCTTTTTTTGCTTGCTGATAAAGGAAGGTGCACCAGGTTCCACAAAGGTAGGAATAGCGCCGAGAAATATCCGTGTAGACGCTGTATCCCATCACCATCCGGTGGGGCCCTGTTGCTTCAGCTGCTGACTTTTCACAGGTTACCAGGGGGACCAGCAGTTAGTAATGGCTATGTCGCTGGACTCCCACGTAGTCGACCGTGGTTCGCGTCCTGGACCCGGTGGCTTAAAACTCACGCCGGGCGTGTGTGTGTACGTTCCCAAGGTCTGGAAAGGAGAATGGAGGAGAAGGGATTGCAATGTGACCATCCCCCCTGGGGGGTGATTTCTTGCTTTCTGTCTCTCTGTCTGTCTGTGTCTGTCGAGCTCATGGGCCCTATAGCAAAAACCTCTTAAAAAAAAAAAAAAAAAAAAAAAAGAAGGTTGCCAGTTTGCAGCTGTGTTCCTAGGTGGAGAATGTTTCTGAGCTCATTTTGCCTGCTGAGTCTCTCTGTTCTATGTTGGGGTGCCATGGAGCAGAATTTTTGTATCAGTGCAGTGCTGTGATAATCTACTAAAAGTGTCTATTAGAAGAAAAGACCCAGGAGCTTTAGGAATAAGACACATGTTTGTGGTATCAGAGATGAAGCTACAAAGGTAGAAAGACTCCAGCTCCAACAACAGAGGGGTTATTGTCCATGGATAGGGCAAACCACAGGTTGTAAGATGGCTCTACAGTATTTTTTTTAATTTATTTCATACATCTAATCACTATACATTAATTAGCTTGTAACTTGAATTTATCTAACATGAATGGACTTACACCAGTCCAGTTGCAGATACAAAACACATTATAATCAACAGATAATAATCCATTGCTGTGTCCCATAAATGTCTTACCTCTCTTATTTTCCTCCTTCATTTCTTTCCTTATACTCTCCCCTTCTTCCACCCTCTTCCCACATTGCCTCTAGTATCTATAACCATTTTTAATGCTTCTATATCCCCTAATCTTTCCGTTTCCACCATAGAGTGTGGACAGTTGGTATATGTTAAGTGGAGGCATAGAATGTCTCTTTTTCATTGCCTGGCTTGCTTCATTGAGCAGTACATCTTCCATATTTGTCCACTTTCTATCAAATGCCAGGGTCTCATTGTTTATTATGACTGAGTAGTATTCCATAGAGTATATGGATAAAACCCAATTTTGTTCTTGGGAAATTCAGTCAGACTGTGTTACAGGGACCAATCAGGGAAATTAGTTAGGAAAGTCTTCTACCAACCCAGACAAGGGGGTTCACCTGTTGGCAGATATCACAGCACCAGAGCTGATAGTAAATGATATATGGAAAGCTTACTGTGAGCCAGGCACTGAGCTAAGCTCTTTCTATGAATAAGTCCATTAAATCCTCACCTCAGTCCTCTGTTGCTGGTCATGATATCATCCATATTTCCTCTGTACACTCTTAGTCATTCAGCTCAGAGCCTATGTTGCTTATCAGTCAACAGTCTGGGGAAGGATACAAGTTGACAGCTTCAAAAGAAAAGGCATAGTGTAGACTCTGCTGGACTTAATATTCTCATAGAATGTACCAATATGAAAGAAGCAGGAAATACAGAGTGTTCACATTTCTTGTTTGGATAGCTGCATCTATCATGGTTCAACTACCTAGGGAAGGAGCACTTCAGAAGTAGATCGAGATAAGGGAAAGACATTTGCCAAAGCTCCACTTGGAACATGTAGACTTTTTAGGTGCTCATGGAGAACCATTGAAAGAGGGATTTCTAAACAGCAGTCAGGGAAATGGACATCAACCTGGTTTCAATGCTAACTGATTCTATGAATGGTGATGTGATTCTGATGCCTGATGGGACTATGTGGAATGAGAGAGAGGCCAGACCAGAGCTCTTATGAACACTAGGATTCAAGGTTAGGCTGAAGGAAAGAGGCTTGCATTGTCCCGCAAAGCAGCAGATATCTACAGGAGAGAAAACAAACAAACAAACAAAAAAAACAAAAACAACAAAAAAAAAAAACAAAGCCAGAGGGCAGGCAATTGCAGAGCTTGTCGCTGATGATGCCCTTGTCAACAGGTGAAATGCTGAGCAGAATTTAGCAAAAGGGAGGCCATGGTAACTTTAGTTCCACATGCTTCAGGGAACTTCTGATGAGCAAAATGAGTGAGGTTGGAATTTAAATTGGAGGTTAGAATAGGGTGATGACACGTATAGACTTCATCTTCAAGAAACGAGGTGAAGAGCAGAGAAGAGATACGGAAATGGCTGGAAATAAATGTGTAGTAGAAAAAGGGGTTGTTAGAGGATAAAATCCTGGTCTTGTGTGGTCATCTTCATGAACCAGTGGAAAAGCCTCTGCAAAAAGCCCTGTATAGCCTCCAGGGAGGGTGGTTGAGGATATCCCCCTCAGGAGCAAAGCTTGAGGTCAGTGTAGAGGGAAGAGATGAACTGGCTGGCAGGCATGCAGCTTCAGTGGACTGAGTCTGAAAGAAGGGAGAGCCAGTCTGCAGGCTTCTGCTTTTTCTGTGAAGTCAGCAGCTGAGGGTGAGGGGTGGGAGGTGAAGGGGATGAGTGAGAGTACTCAGGAGGCAGTTGATCAGGGGAGAAAGGGAAGTACCACCAATTGTGTTGAGTTCCTGGTTCAGGGTGGAAACTAGACATTGCAGATCCTCAGTGTGTCTATCTCCTGGATTTTTTCAAATACTCAGCAGCCTAAATTGAGGAGGGTTGTTGGAATCTATCTCCTGCATGTATTATCTTCATTTTCCTCTTTGGACCATTTCTTCTTAGACTTATGGAGAATTTTTTTGAGGAAAGACATTTATTCATCAGTTCCCTCTACTACAATCCAGTCTGAGTGCTGAGCTGTGCAGTATTTGCATGTCAGACACAGAGCCTGTTGTGACATGTTTCTTTTTACTTACAAAACTTATGCGTGTATAACACAAAGAATGGAAAGAGCCTTGAATTTATGTAGAGCAGTAAATGAATGCCTCATGATCATTCAACCCCTCATACTTCTCCAATACACTTCCTATACTGCATGGGAGTTATGATTCTTTCTCCACGTTTTTATGTGTCTTTGGAAGGATAGACATTTTGATGTATTATTAAAATAGCTCCATACTCTTTATATGTCTTGACCCTTGCATTTTTCCCACCAAGCAGTACCTTATAAACAATTTTTCTACATCATTTACAGATATTTAGATGATTGCCTTTACTTAATGCATAGATCTCTATAGTAAGCCAATAATCATCTATTTAAACATTTATATGTGGATGATAAAGCTGCATTTTACAGTTATGTTGTTTATAAGATTCATAGGATGAGAGGTAGTCTAGTTTTAATCTTCTACAAATAGATGTCTAGCTTTCTTAGCATCATTTGTTGAAGAGGTTGTTTCTTTTGCCAATCAAAGTCTTTTTTGCAGCTCTTCAAAAAAATTAGTGACTTTATATATTAATATGTGGGTTCATTTCTGGGCTTTTTGTTATGTTCCATTAGCTCTGGGTCTATCTTTTTTTTTTCCAGTAACATGCTTTCTTTCTTACTAAAACTTAGTAGTAAATTTTGAAATCCAGCACTGTGATGCATACAACTTCATTATTATTTTTTTTTCCAGGATTGTTTTGACTATTCTGGGTCTTTTGTGATTTCCCAAATTGCTTTTACTTTTTTCTTTTTTCTTTTTTTTTTTTACATTCAATCACTGTGTTTCATTACAGCATACCAAATGAATCTTCCCATCATGAATCACTATATATTGGTTCAGTCAAAGATATTACTTACATATTATCATCAAAAGATAATTTTCCATTTTTCTATCCCTTAATTAAATGTTTTGCTCCTCTCTTTTTCACATTGATTTCCTCCTTCTTACCCTCCACCATTGTCCACCCTCCTCCCACACTGTCTCCAGTATCCACAGCTGCTCTCCATGCCTTTATATCTTCCAATATTTCAGTTTCTACTATAGAGTGTAAACATTCGGGGTATATTGAGTAGGGACCTGTAATGCCTCTCTTTCATAATCTAGCTTGCTTTACTTAGCAATAAATCTTAAATATTTGTTCACTTTCTATCAGATGCCAAGGTTTCATTGTTTCTTATGCCTGAGTAGTATTCCATAGTGTATATGTGCCACACTTTTTCAATCCATTCATCTGTTTGTAGACATTTGGGTTGGTTCCATGTCTTAGCAATTGTAAATAATACCACAACAAATGGATGTGCAAGTGTTTTTCTGAGTGCATTCCTAACCTTTGGGTAGATACCCAGAGTGAAATTGCTGGATCATACAGTGGTTCTATTTGTAGGTCTTTGAGGAACCTTCAGACTGTTCCTCACAATGGCTGAACTAATTTACATTTCCACCAACGGTATAGGAGAGTTCTCTTTTCTCCACAGCCTTGCCAGAACTTATCATTCTTTACTTTATTAATCTTAGCCAGTCTGACTTGGGTTAGATGGTATGGTATTGCATTATGATTTTGATTTCCATCTCCCTTTTCATAAGGATGTAGTACTTTTTCCACATACTTTTTGGCTGTTTGTATGTCTTCCTTAGAGAGTTGTCTGTTCAGCTCATTGGCCCCTCTTTTTTGTTTGTTTGTTTTGTTTTTTGGGGGGTTTTTTTGGGGGGGGGGACAGGGAGAAGGTGCTTTAGTTTCCTGTATATTTTGGTTATCAGTCCCTTATTCAAAGGAGAGTTTGCAAATATATTCTCCCATTCTGAGGGTTGTTAATTCTCTAAATTTTATTTATTTATTTATTTATTTATTTATTTATTTATTTATTTATGCTGTATAGAAGCTTTTTAACCTGATATAATCTCACTTTTCTATTTTGGGAATTATTGCTTGTGCTTGGGGGTGTTATTTAAGAAGTCTTTGCCTACTTTAATGTCTCCAAGAGTTTCACCCATGTTTTCTACCTGTAGTTATATAGTTTGAGGTCTTAGGTTTAGATCTTTGATGCACTTTTAGTTGATTTTTGTTAGTGGTGAGAGATAAGGGTTCAGATTTATCTTTCTGCAGGTGGAAACCTAATTTCTCAGCACCATTTGCTAAAGAGCTTTTCTTTTTCCCACTGGATTGTCTGGAGCCTTTTGTCAAAAATCAGTTGACTATATCTGTGGTAGTTTACTTCTGGGATCTCTATTCTATTCCATTGGTCCACATGCCTGTTTTTATGCCAGTACCATATTGTTTTGATTATCACAGCTTTGTAATATATTACAGGGTCAGGAAGTGAGATGCCTCCTACCCATTCTTCTTATGCAATATTGCTCTGGCAATATGGGATCTTTTATTATTCCAGACCAATTCTATGAGTTTTTTTCTAAATCTGTGAAGAATGTCTCTGGTGATTTGATTGGAATTACATTAAATATGTAGCTTACTTTGGGTAGAATTTCCATTTTGATTATATTAATTCTTCTAATCCAGGAGTTTAGGGTGTCTTTCCACTTTTTGTGTTATTTTCTATTTCTTTTCATAGTTTTTTAAAGTTTTCCTTGTAGAGGTCTTTGATTTCTTTGGTTAAGTTTATTACTAGGTATCTTATACTTTTTCTGGTTATTGTAAATGGGATTGCTTTCTTCAATTCTACCTCAGTTTATTCATTGTTTTTATATAGAAATGCTATAGATTTTTACATGTTGATTTTTTATCCTGCCACTTTACTGTATTCATTTATCACTTCCAGGAGATGTTTTTTTGTGAATTATTTTGGGTTTTCTATGTATATGATCATGTCACTTGCAAAAAAAGATGGTTTCACTTATTCTTTTCCTATTTAAATGGCTTTCATTTTACTCTCTTTTCTGATTGCATTGGCTAGGACTTCCAGTACTACATTGAAAACATTGAAAATGAGTGAGTGGAGAAGCCTTGTCTTGTTTCAGTTTTTTTTTTTTTTTTTTTTTTTTTTTTTTTTTTTTTTTTTTATCATA
>NW_006204105.1:1171537-1176362 GCF_000334495.1 Tupaia belangeri chinensis
TCCTGCTTCCCTTGTTTCAGTTTTCAGTGCAAAAGTTTTCAGCTTTTCCCCATTCAACATAATGTTGGCTATGGGTTTTTCATAGATTACTGTTATTGTGTTGAGAAAAGTCCCTTCTATGCTAATTTTGCTAACAGTCATGAAGGAATGGAGAATTTTTCCATCTGTTTATATATTTATCAGAGATATTGGTCTGTGTTTGTGCATTGTTGTTGTTGTTATGTCTATTTGGGGGATGAGGATGATGGAGCCTTCATACAATGAATTTGGGAGGGTTCTTTTTTAAAAAAAATCTTTAGAAATAGAGTAGAATGAGAATTAGTACTTCTTTAAAAATTTTGTGGAATTTGAAAGTGAAGCCATGGGGACCTGGGCTTTTCTTTGTTTTATTTATTACTGATCCAATCTTATTGATTGTTGTTTTTTCAGGATTTCTATGTTCCTGATATAGTCTTGGTAGATTATATGTGTCCAGAAATTTGGACCCCCTGATCCAGGTTTTTTGTTTGTTGGTGTGTAGTCACTCATAATATTCTCCAATGATCTTTTGTTTTTCTGTTATATCTGTTGTGATATTATCTGTCTGTTCATTTGATTTATCATTTCCTGTTTGTTCATTTGATTTTTCTGATATTTTTCTTTTTCTTAATCTAGCTAATGGCATGTCAATTTTGTGTATCTTTTCAAAGAGCCAGCTTAATTTTTTTTTATTTTCTGTGTATTTTTATTCTCTATTTCATTTATCTCTATTTAAATCTTTATTATTTCCTTTCTCTTGGCATTTCTTGTTCTTTTTGCTGTTGTTTTTTCAGTACTCTGAGGTCTGTTATGTTGTCTATTTGCCACCTTTCCATTTTTTTCTTATGCACACTAGTTGCTGTGAATTTCCCTCTTATGATTGGTTTTGCTGTGTCTCATAGGTACGGAAACTAGTGTCCTCATTATTAATGGTTTCAATAAATCTTTTTCAGTCTTAATGTCTGTAGTGTTTGTGAAGTCATTAAGGAGTAGGTTGTTTAGTTTACCTATGTTTGTGTATTTTTGAGGGTTCTTTCTGAAATTAATATCAAGTTTAATTCCATCACAGTCAGAGAAGATGCTAAATATGATTTATGGTATTGTTTAGATCCTGTATCTCTTTGCTTATTTTTTTGTCTAGATAATCTGTCCAAAGGTGATAGTGGAGTGTTGAGATCCCCAAGATTAGTGTGTTGCAGTCTATCTCTCCTTTTAGATCCAGAAAATTTTCCTTCACATATTTGGAGTTGGGTGCATATTGATACATGTTATATTTTCTTGGTGAATTAGCCCTTTTAGTAGTATATAATGTCCTTTGTCTCTTGTTACAGTTTTTTCTCTTAAAACCTATTGTCTAAAATCAGTATCATTGGTCCAGCCACTGTGGAGAACAATTTGGAGATTCCTCAAAAATCTACAAATAGGACTACCATATGATCCAGCAATCTCACTCCTCGGTATCTACCCAAAGGACAGAAGAATTCTTCATTGAAAAAGTGCTTGCACATCGATGTTTATTGCGGCACTATTCATGATTGCTAAGACGTGGAACCAACCCAAATGCCCCCATACGGATGAATGGATTGAAAAACTGTGGCACATATACTCTGTGGAATACTATTCAGCCATAAAAAAACAACAAAACTGTGGCTTTTGACAGAAAGTGAAAGCCTATGGAAGATTTACTGCTGAGTGAGGCAAACCAGGATATGAAGGAGAGACATTATATGTCCCCACTTTATACAGAGTGCCTGCACTCTATGACTGAAACTGATTATTGACTAAAGGTTGTTCAAACACAAGAGATGGGTGTGTATGCCAGATGTGGTGGGTGGGGAGGAGTGGGGCCTAAGGAAGGACATTTGGAGAAGGGATACGGAAGTAGAGCATTAACAGGATGGGGAGGTGTGGTGTTATTGGTTGAAGATATTTTGATCAATGGGACTGGGGAGAAATGTTCAAATATTGAAATGCTCACATTGTAAGCTAAACGATGTAATTGAATGTATATTAAAAAATTAAAAATAAATAAATTAATTTTTAAAAAAAGGAAAAAAATCAGTATCATGACTTCAGCTTTTTTGGTTTCCATTTGTATGGAATACCTTTTTCCAGTCCTTCACTTTTAGTCTATGTATATCTTTATCCATAAGATATGTTTCTTGTAGGCAGCAAATAAAGAGTTTCTATTTTTTCTTTTCTTTTTTCATGTCGAGGTTTTTGCCTTAGAGTGTATGCAGTCACGGGCGAGACAGAAAGACAAAGAGACAGAGAGAAAATGAGAAATCACTCCCCAGGTGGATGGTCATGCCGCAATCCCTTCTTCTTTATTCTCCTCCTGGGATCTTGGGCATGCACTTACAAGGGTCTGGCGTGAGTTCAAGCCACTAGGTTCAGGACTTGATCTGTGGTTGACCATGTGGGAGTCCAGTGATATAGCCACAATGTCATATGCTGGCCTCAGGATTCTGTTTTATTGTTTGTTTTTTGTTTTTAATCCATTCAGCTTGTTTGTAGCTCTTGATTGGCGAATTTATCCAATAACATTCAGTGTTATTATCAATATTTGCAGACTTGTCTCTGCTGGTTCATGAGCCATTTTCGTTTTTTTTTTTTTCTTTCTCTTATTTCTGTTTATCTCTCTTTAGTTTATCCTGGTATAGTACCCCTTTTATTATTTCTTAAAGAGCTGGTCTAGTGTTGGTAAATTCTTTCAGGTTTTGTTTATCTGAGAATTTTTTTTTATCTTTTCTTCTCATCTGAAGGATAATTTTCGGTTGAAATTATTTTTCTTTTAGTGTTTTAATATGTCTTTGCATTCTTTCCTTGTCTGCATTGTTTCAGTTGAGAGGTCTCATGTTAGCCTAATAGGATAAGCTTTGTAAGTGACTTGATGTTTTTCTTTTGCCATTTTTAGAATCTTGTCTTTGTCTGTGATTTTTACCATTCTGACTATAACGTGCCATGGAGAGAATTTTCTTATGTTGAGTCTATTTGCAGTCCTTTGTATTTCTTGGGTTTGGAAGTCTGAATGTTTTTCTAGATTTGGAAGGTTTTCTGCAAGTATTTCATGGAATAGATCTTCTATGCCCTGTGTGATTCTTCATCTTCTAGAATACCAATTATTTGAATATCTGTGTGTTTAATGGTGTCTATTATTTCCCATTTGCTTATTTTTTTCTTTTTTGGTTATTTTTTCTTTCTTTTTGGTGCTTTAGCTAAGTCAAAAGTTTTGTTTTCCAGATCAGAGATTCTGTTTTCTGAGTGGTCTAATCTACTATTAATACTTTCAAGGGAGATTTTGACTTCCTGCATTACAGTCATCTCTAGAAGTTCTATTTGATTCTTTTTTATGTTGTCTATCTCTTCCTTCAAGTCAAGGAAGGACTTCCTAATCTCCTGGAGTTTGTTGTCTCTTTTCTCTTGCATCTCATTGAGTTCTATCACCATGAATATACTGAATTCTTTTTCTGATATTTCGGTAATTTCCACTGTTTTTACCATACTTGGAGATGAGTTACTGTGTTCCCTTACTGGGGACATACTTCCTGGTTTTCTCATAATTGAGGCTAATCTGTGACTTTTTTGTCCTTTGGTGATGTATTCACTTTTTGCTAATTCTTTGGACTATTGCTAATTCACCAAGAAGATATAACATTTAAAAGTTTTTGTACTTGAGAGCTCATGTGCTTCTCTTCATCGTGAATTTTTTTTGTGCCAACTTCTCTCTTTTACCATTGTTTGCAATGTGGAATCCATAGGAGGAGTTTTGAGTTCAGATTTACAAAGAGGAGTTTCTCCCTTTTTGCTGGTTCAGTGAGGGGAAAAGGATTCCTCCAGAGCCCCACAATGTTCAGATGTTTTGTTACTCTACACGTAGATCTGTCTAATCTCTGTGAGGGTGGAGGATGAGCAGCAAAGTGATAATGTAAGGTGGAAGAAAGAGAAAAAAAATAAATAAAAAAGCCATGCACTAGCCAGGGGACTTCAGATGGAGATGTCTTCTTAAGAGACCTGCAATTTCCCTGTCCCATGTGGGAGGTGGAGAGCAAAGAGTTAGCCAAATAATAACAATAATAATAATTTTAAAAAAACCCTCCTCCATTACCTTCTAGTTCTTAAACTGTAAGGTGAGGCTTGGAGGGCAGAGGCCAGCTCAGCCCTGCCTTCTGGTCCCTAACTGTGCAGAGGGCTTCAGATGGAGATGTCTGCTTAAAAGGCCTGCAATTTCCCTGTCCTTCTAGCTCTGAAACTGCAAGGTGAGGTTTGGAGGCCTGGGGCTGGCTCAGCCATGCCTTCTGGTTCCTGACTGCAAAGGGTACTTCAAATAGAGATGTCTATTTAAGATGCCTGCAAATTCCCTATCCTTATAGCTCTGAAGCTGTAAGGTGAGGTTTGCCACAATTGTTATTTTTTTTTCTATTTTGGTGAAGACTGTCATTGGTGTTTGATAGATAGTCCCAGACCTGGTGGCTTACTCTCTCTCTCTCTCTCTCTCTGTGTGTGTGTGTGTGTGTGTGTGTGTGTGTGGTCCAACTAAGAAACTGAATGAAATGGGAGAACATATTTGCAAATTATGCCTCAGATAAGGGGCTAATAACCAAAATATAAAGGGAACTCAGCTTACCTGCAAAAAAAAAAAAAGAAAAAAAAAAAGATCGACCGAATTAAAAGATGAACAAATGAGCTGAACAGACAACTCTCTAAGAAAGACATATGAACAGCCAAAATGGACGAGGGTGGGAAATGGAGTAGGGTGATAGGGAGAGAATCAAAGGGGGGGGGGGGGGGAAACAAAATATTTAAA
>NW_006204105.1:1179126-1186028 GCF_000334495.1 Tupaia belangeri chinensis
GAGATGGGTGTGTATGCCAGATGTGGTGGGTGGGGAGGAGTGGGGCCTAAGGAAGGACATTTGGAGAAGGGATACGGAAGTAGAGCATTAACAGGATGGGGAGGTGTGGTGTTATTGGTTGAAGATATTTTGATCAATGGGACTGGGGAGAAATGTTCAAATATTGAAATGCTCACATTGTAAGCTAAACGATGTAATTGAATGTATATTAAAAAATTAAAAATAAATAAATTAATTTTTAAAAAAAGGAAAAAAATCAGTATCATGACTTCAGCTTTTTTGGTTTCCATTTGTATGGAATACCTTTTTCCAGTCCTTCACTTTTAGTCTATGTATATCTTTATCCATAAGATATGTTTCTTGTAGGCAGCAAATAAAGAGTTTCTATTTTTTCTTTTCTTTTTTCATGTCGAGGTTTTTGCCTTAGAGTGTATGCAGTCACGGGCGAGACAGAAAGACAAAGAGACAGAGAGAAAATGAGAAATCACTCCCCAGGTGGATGGTCATGCCGCAATCCCTTCTTCTTTATTCTCCTCCTGGGATCTTGGGCATGCACTTACAAGGGTCTGGCGTGAGTTCAAGCCACTAGGTTCAGGACTTGATCTGTGGTTGACCATGTGGGAGTCCAGTGATATAGCCACAATGTCATATGCTGGCCTCAGGATTCTGTTTTATTGTTTGTTTTTTGTTTTTAATCCATTCAGCTTGTTTGTAGCTCTTGATTGGCGAATTTATCCAATAACATTCAGTGTTATTATCAATATTTGCAGACTTGTCTCTGCTGGTTCATGAGCCATTTTCGTTTTTTTTTTTTTCTTTCTCTTATTTCTGTTTATCTCTCTTTAGTTTATCCTGGTATAGTACCCCTTTTATTATTTCTTAAAGAGCTGGTCTAGTGTTGGTAAATTCTTTCAGGTTTTGTTTATCTGAGAATTTTTTTTTATCTTTTCTTCTCATCTGAAGGATAATTTTCGGTTGAAATTATTTTTCTTTTAGTGTTTTAATATGTCTTTGCATTCTTTCCTTGTCTGCATTGTTTCAGTTGAGAGGTCTCATGTTAGCCTAATAGGATAAGCTTTGTAAGTGACTTGATGTTTTTCTTTTGCCATTTTTAGAATCTTGTCTTTGTCTGTGATTTTTACCATTCTGACTATAACGTGCCATGGAGAGAATTTTCTTATGTTGAGTCTATTTGCAGTCCTTTGTATTTCTTGGGTTTGGAAGTCTGAATGTTTTTCTAGATTTGGAAGGTTTTCTGCAAGTATTTCATGGAATAGATCTTCTATGCCCTGTGTGATTCTTCATCTTCTAGAATACCAATTATTTGAATATCTGTGTGTTTAATGGTGTCTATTATTTCCCATTTGCTTATTTTTTTCTTTTTTGGTTATTTTTTCTTTCTTTTTGGTGCTTTAGCTAAGTCAAAAGTTTTGTTTTCCAGATCAGAGATTCTGTTTTCTGAGTGGTCTAATCTACTATTAATACTTTCAAGGGAGATTTTGACTTCCTGCATTACAGTCATCTCTAGAAGTTCTATTTGATTCTTTTTTATGTTGTCTATCTCTTCCTTCAAGTCAAGGAAGGACTTCCTAATCTCCTGGAGTTTGTTGTCTCTTTTCTCTTGCATCTCATTGAGTTCTATCACCATGAATATACTGAATTCTTTTTCTGATATTTCGGTAATTTCCACTGTTTTTACCATACTTGGAGATGAGTTACTGTGTTCCCTTACTGGGGACATACTTCCTGGTTTTCTCATAATTGAGGCTAATCTGTGACTTTTTTGTCCTTTGGTGATGTATTCACTTTTTGCTAATTCTTTGGACTATTGCTAATTCACCAAGAAGATATAACATTTAAAAGTTTTTGTACTTGAGAGCTCATGTGCTTCTCTTCATCGTGAATTTTTTTTGTGCCAACTTCTCTCTTTTACCATTGTTTGCAATGTGGAATCCATAGGAGGAGTTTTGAGTTCAGATTTACAAAGAGGAGTTTCTCCCTTTTTGCTGGTTCAGTGAGGGGAAAAGGATTCCTCCAGAGCCCCACAATGTTCAGATGTTTTGTTACTCTACACGTAGATCTGTCTAATCTCTGTGAGGGTGGAGGATGAGCAGCAAAGTGATAATGTAAGGTGGAAGAAAGAGAAAAAAAATAAATAAAAAAGCCATGCACTAGCCAGGGGACTTCAGATGGAGATGTCTTCTTAAGAGACCTGCAATTTCCCTGTCCCATGTGGGAGGTGGAGAGCAAAGAGTTAGCCAAATAATAACAATAATAATAATTTTAAAAAAACCCTCCTCCATTACCTTCTAGTTCTTAAACTGTAAGGTGAGGCTTGGAGGGCAGAGGCCAGCTCAGCCCTGCCTTCTGGTCCCTAACTGTGCAGAGGGCTTCAGATGGAGATGTCTGCTTAAAAGGCCTGCAATTTCCCTGTCCTTCTAGCTCTGAAACTGCAAGGTGAGGTTTGGAGGCCTGGGGCTGGCTCAGCCATGCCTTCTGGTTCCTGACTGCAAAGGGTACTTCAAATAGAGATGTCTATTTAAGATGCCTGCAAATTCCCTATCCTTATAGCTCTGAAGCTGTAAGGTGAGGTTTGCCACAATTGTTATTTTTTTTTCTATTTTGGTGAAGACTGTCATTGGTGTTTGATAGATAGTCCCAGATTTGGTGGCTTACTCTCTCTCTCTCTCTCTCTCTGTGTGTGTGTGTGTGTGTGTGTGTGTGTGTGGTCCAACTAAGAAACTGAATGAAATGGGAGAACATATTTGCAAATTATGCCTCAGATAAGGGGCTAATAACCAAAATATAAAGGGAACTCAGCTTACCTGCAAAAAAAAAAAAAGAAAAAAAAAAAGATCGACCGAATTAAAAGATGAACAAATGAGCTGAACAGACAACTCTCTAAGAAAGACATATGAACAGCCAAAATGGACGAGGGTGGGAAATGGAGTAGGGTGATAGGGAGAGAATCAAAGGTGGGGGGGGAAGAAACAAAATATTTAAGAAACAGAAAAATTGAAAATTATCTGTTGATGATAATGTATATAGTAATACCATTGACTGAACTAATATAAAGTGTATTCATGATGGGAAAACTTAGTATGCTATAATGATACATGGTGTTTGAATGTAGAAAAAATTAGTGTATATATAAAACAGATAAGTCATTAGGGTATGTACTTTTCAGGATACCCAGAAATCAGTTATAAACTGAGGGTCAAGTGAAAACTAAGAAAATAAAATGGACTAGATTGTTTCTAAACCATGGATATCATTTATTTGCTGATCAAAGATTGCAGGAAAATTTAAGAAAATGGATAGTGGGAGAACAATGAAGTCCTGTTTGGATAAATGTTAACTGTTAAATACATGAGCCTGTGTTACTGAGTGACCATGGTTGCCTGGTTAATTTTTTGGTTCCTTGACTGCCTGTTTTACATTAGGTCTCCTTAATGCTCTCTGATTGTATCTTTTCTTGTTTAGAAAATAATCACTTTCTTATCACTTGCCTGTAATACACAAGAATCACTGAGATAATACAGAAAATAAAACATATTAACATAATGAACACAACTTGAATTGAGGAGGGCACCTCAACTTTTAATGGTCTCGGAGGCCCACTGTCAACGCTTCCTCCACGCCCTACATCCTCGCAGAATGGAGGGGCCCAGCCATACATGCAGTGGCAGCTTTTTCTATTATTGCAAACACCTCCGCCATTGCATTTCTCAGTGCAAACAATAAAACTGCAGGAATGACAAATTGACTTAAATTGCATTTAAGCATATCCGATTCTCACCACAGCCGGTATCATTTATCACACCCATGTCAGGGATCCCCAAGGCTACCATGACTAGATGGTAGCTTGTGCCCCAGCACATGAGATTTTCTGCCTGCAGATGAGTAGAAATCAAAAGTATGGTCTGGCAAATCAGGGATGGCTTTGACATTCATGCACTGCAGCCCGCCACATAAGGAAGTGTGAAGTGTGTCTGGTACATTGTTCGTAGGAATGAACCCCCCCCCCCCAATTTCACAATTACTGTATTGGTCACCTATTAAATTACCATACTGATCACCTATTGAATTAACTGCATGATAGCACTGATTAGGAGCCTCCCTAGCATCAGGTCCAAAAATGCTCTGGCACTGCATTAGTCTGGATCTGCACTCTCTTTTGAAACAACGGGCTTCGTACTTGCAAGGGGTTCCATCCTGCTTATAAGCGTCCTTTGGGCAGTTACTTGAACTCCCGTTGCAGTACTCTGCAAGGTCACATTCTTTTTCTTCCTGCCTGCACATATATCCAGATGGACGAAAGTGACACTCATGACAGCAAAGTCCAATGCTGCAGTTGGCACCATGTTTCAACCTACAGTTTGTTTGGCAACAGCAATCTTTCAGACAGTCTTCTCTGGAAACACAATCATGTTCCTCATTTGTTTCCACATCTCTTCGATATCAAATATGGCCCTGGGATGTTTAGATATTTTGCTCCAAAATGGATTTGTCTAAAAAGGCAATGTAACTGCAATTACTGAACCCAGTATGTCCTGTGCAGCTGCACCTACCCCTACACTGGTAGTATTCTACATTGTAGTTCACTCCCATAGCATGGCCCAGTTCATGAGTAGTTCAAGTGGCAGAGACAAGAATATTTGAATCATCAAAAAAATTTGCTGATCAATATCAGAAGTACACATTTGTCCAATAGCCATTGTAAGGGCATCAACACATTTTTTAATGTATAAATGTGTCCAATCTGATGGAATCCACTTATTAAGTACCTGTTTTCTATATACTAAAAATTTGTGTAAAATTTGAGATAATTGGATAGTCCAGCATATATTTGGTCAATATTTGTCTATACCTCAACCCCTGATAGATGTATTCTCATATTAATGTCTTGAAAGTTGGTATCCATAATCCCTGCCACAAGAATGGCATCATTTATGACTTAAGGAATTTTCTTCTTAACAGAAATGTATGCACCTGGGCCAGCAGGTGGTATGGTGGTTAAGAGCACTTGATTCCCACATGGCCTACCACGGTTCGAGTTCCGGACCTGGAGGCTTGCTTTCTCACTTTCCCTTTCTCTCTCTCCTTACCCCTCTTTGGTCAAAATTTAAAAATGATTAACAACAAATGGAATTAAATAAATAAATATTTTAAAAAGACTGTCAACATCTTTAAAAAAAAGAAAAAGAAAGAAATGTATGCACCATGATCGAAAACCATAGATAATTCCAAATATTTTTGGTGCATATAAGACCCAGGAAAGTCTCTTAGCCTCACCATGTCCTCATCCTGGAACATTTCCCATTCTGTTTCATGATCAGGTAAGCCACAGGTCTTACTGCTGAATGGCTCTTTCTTCAGGAGATATACATGTTCAAAACTGGAAAGGGCTTGAGGGACTGATTTAGTAGTGTTTGGCATTGATGTTCAATATACCTCAGAGACCCTCCATGCATGTACTGAGAGTGGCTTCAGAGTCCTGAGACCCTTCCACCAAGCCCATGTAGTTGCAGTCCTCGGGTATAGAAGGGTGGTCCTCCAGCAGTTCCCCTTCTGCTGTGAAGGAGAAAACGCTCAGGTGTCAGGCAACAACAACCTCTTGGGCCACAGGTGGAGGATGTACTTCTTGCTTTTTAACTGTAAGAGGTAGGACATGGGACTAACCACCCCTTGCTCCCTTCCACAGAAGCTCAGTCTTGGGAATGGTGATTTCGTACCAGTCAAACCCCCAATCAGGGTGAAAATTTAAGTCCTCCTCTAGAGAGTCAATAAGGAGCATCGCCAGAACTAGAACGGGGATTGAGCGTCTTTGGGAGGCTAAGGTCTGCACTGACCTCATATTCTGTTCCCTATTCAGTCTCTGTTGCTTACTCAGTCCTTGTACCTGAAGCCTTGAGCGTCACATTTCCATAGACCGCCTCTAGGGGCCCCAGAGTGCAAAGTTCGGAGCTCCCTCTCTAGGGTTGGAGAGACCCCCACTCCCCCAGGACTAGATCTAGCTGACTTTCTTGACAGGTACGTGCCCAGTTCTATGCATCTAGTTTGTTTTCTGGGCGGTGCCGTTGGGCGCACGTGCAGGTCTGACGGGAACGTTCCACTAGAATGAAAAGGGGTGGGGGCTATTAGCTAGCGGCACGGAGAGGGGCAGAGAATAACAGAGAAGAAGAAACAGAGAACAACTAGGAGGAACAAAAGAGAATGTGTTAAAAGCTCACCATATCCAGCACCATTTGTCCGTGACTGTGTACCTCAGGACACATAAGTCCAGTTGCATTTTATAGGCCACTGTATCCTTGTCTCAGGGAAGCTGCTGTGTCTTCCACAGTTTTCCACTGGGCTCACTTTGCTTGCACGTAAGGAAGGTAGCCCCAGAATCTACAAGAGTAGGAAGAGTGCCTGGGAATATCTGTGTAGACGCTGCATCCCACCACCACCTGCTGCAGCCCCTCTGACTGCTGACTTTAGAGAAAGTTGCCAGACTCCAGATGTGAGCCAGGGCAGGAGAGCGTTTCTGAGCTCATTTTTCCTCTCTGCTGTGTGTGAGCTTGCCAGGGAGCAGTGTGATTTTTGTATCTGGGTGCAGTGGTGGGACAATCTAGAAAAATGCATGTTAGAAGACAAAGCCCAGGAGCTTTCATAGGACGGCATGTAGTTGGTTATGTTTGGGTATGAAGGATGAAGCTGCAAAGTTAAGAAGACCCCAGCAGGACTTTGAGGTGGACAAATTACAGGGTTATGAGGTGGCTCTGAGAGATTCTGACAGGAAAGGGATATTTTCGACTTTGTTCTTAGGAAATTCAGTCTGGCTGTGTTAAAGGGAAAGGTGAAAAGGTTTGAGGCTTGAGAGTCAGGGGGCTTTGTTAGGAAGGTCTTTTAACAACCCC
>NW_006204105.1:1187499-1215260 GCF_000334495.1 Tupaia belangeri chinensis
ATGACTGCAGTAAGATATATAGCCCCAGCTAGGTGCTACTTTATAGGATGCCTAAAGTTAGACTTGTGTTCATGGAAATGTATATATCAGCTCTGTTTGCTATGAAAATATTTAGATTAATTAAGGTCTTTAGTAATTCAATAAAAATGTGGGGGGAAAACAGTATAGAAAGCAAACATAGACACCAGAGACAGTGTGGGAGGAGAGTGGGAGATGGCAGAGGGTAAAAGATAGGGAATCAAGGATGGGGAAAAAAAAGCAAAACATATAGAAAACAAGAAATGGAAAATTATTTGCTGATGATAACATGTTTGTTGATGTGCTTGATTGAGACAATACACAGTGTACTCTGGATGGAAAATCTCATTTTGTATGCTATAATGATGTACAGTGAATGAATGCAAATAAATAAATTTAAATTTAAAAAAAATCTGGGAAAGGACAAGAGTTGACAGCCTCAAAAGATTAGTTGCATTATTGGCTCTGCTAGACTTAATGTTCAAATGAATTTCTTCAACATGAAAGAGACAGGAAATAAAGAATTTATATTTCTAGCTTAGGCAAATGCATCTGTCATGGTTTCAACTACCCAGAGAAGGAACACTTCAGAAGAAATAGATTAAAATAAGGGGAAGACATTGACCATGCTCCACTTAGAAAATGTATACTTTCAGGTGCTCATGAAGAATTGTTAACCATGCTTGCTTGCTTTCTTTCCCTTTCTTTCTTTCTTTCTTTCGTTCGTTCTTTCTTTCTTTCTTTCTTTCTTTCTTTCTTTCTTTCTTTCTTTCTTTCTTTCTTTCTTTTCAGAGAGATTTTTGCTACAGGGCATGTACACTCACCGGAGAGACAGAAAGTGAGAAATCATTCCCTGGGGCGGGGGGTGGCCATGCTGCAATCCCTTCTCCTCCATTCTCTTCTCAGGACTTTGGGCACCCACACACACGTGCCAGTGTGAATTTTAAGCTGCTGGGTCCGAGACTTTAACCACGGTCAACTACATGGGAGTCCAGCAACATAACCTGTACACTATTTGCTGGTCCCAAAGCAGAGATTTCTAAACAGCAGTCAGGGATATGGGCATCACTTGGCTGTGGTGCCAACTGAAGCTATGAATGCCAATGCTGATACTTGATAGGACTGTGTGGAATTAGCAGAAAAAGAGGCCAGACTACATTCCTCACGGACACTAGGATTCCAAGTGAGGCTGAAGGAAAGAAGCTTGCAATGTCCTGCAAAGCAGCAGATATCTGCATAAGAGAAAAGACAGGACAGAACTCAGTTGCAGAGCATCTCACGCATGATGTCCCATCTGATGGGAGACATGCTGAGCAGAATTTAGTAAAGGGAAGGTCAGGTAACTTTAGTCCCAAGGGATTCAGGGAACTTCTGATGAACAAAGTCAGTTACCAGGAGGTCAGGATATAAATTGAAGGTTAGAGAGGGGAGATGGCACATTCAGGCCTCATTTACAAGAAACCGTATGTAAAGGACAAAGAAGAGATAGGGAAAGGACTGTGTGACAGAAAGAGGGGCTGTTAGAGAATAGAGCCTTGGCCATCTTTATGTGATGGTGGAAAAGCCCTGCAGAAAGCCCCATTCAGCCTCCAGGGAGGATGGTTGATGGTGCAGATCTCCCTCGGGAGCAGCAGAGCCGGAGGTCTGTGTAGAGGGAAGAGATGAACTAGCTGGCAACAAGGAAATTCAAATGGACTGAGAGGGAAAGAAGGAGGGACCAATCCCCGGGCTCCTTTTTCTCTGTGAAGTCAGCAGCTGAGGGTGAGGGGTGAGGGGCGAAGAGGATGAGTGAGAGCACTCAGGAGACAGGTAACTCAGGAGAGAAAAGGAAGCACCACTAAGTGTGTTGAGGTCCTGTCAGGGTGGAAGACATTGCAGTTTCCCAGTGTGTCTCTCTCCTGGATTTTCTCAAGCAACACCCAGTGGGCTAAATTGAGGAGGGAAGTTAGAATCTATCTCTGATTCCCATTATCATCTCTGTACCATTTTCCTTATGCTGATAGAGAATTTTTTGAGGAAAAACATTAATTCATCCATTCCTACTGCTACAATCCAGTCTGAGTGCTAAGCTATGTAGCATCTGCATGTCTGACACAGAGCCTTATGGAAACAGCCTACTGAGACATATTTATCTTTATGAAATTTATACATGTATCATAAAGAATGCAAACAACCCTGACTGATGTAGAGTAGCAAATGAACGCCTCCATGATCCTTTAACCCTGCGTAGTTATCCAGTAAACTGCCCACACTGGTCAGGAGTTATGAGTTTTTACGTCTCTAGAAGTATAGAAATTATGATATATGTTTTTAAAATGGCATGTTGGTTTAAGACAGCTAGATCCCTGATATAGCAGATATGATATAAGATATAAATAACGCGGTGTAATATAATGTAATGTGACTGATATGATATAATATGACATATGATAAAATATTAGCCACTTCCTCTAGGATTGAAATAGAGCCTCCAAGGAAGAACTTTCCTTCTTCCAGGACTGAGATCCAGGCCTTACTGAACCACATGGCAATGGCTCACTGAATGGCAGAGAAACCATCAAAGTACTACCCAGTGTATCTTACGTGGAAATCCAACCTCTGAGTACTAGGGAAAGCCATTCACAGAAAAGTATCTCACTGGGGCACTCTATAAACGCTCCTTCACAAAACTACACAGGCCATAGGAGCCTGGGATTGTTGCTGGCAGCAAGGTGCCTCTGGCTGCCATATATGGCAAACTCTGGGCCCTGGAGAAGCTGCCTGCCCTTCAGGAGCCTGGTCCTTGGGAATCCCCTGACAGCTGAAGAAGGAACCTGTCCAGTCACTGGAATCAGGAAGGGAAACCCATTACTCCCGAAATATTTCTCCAGCACCACCCTCTACTGGCAACACTTAACACAGGGCCAGGTAGCAAAGCGACAATTCTTAACATCTAGGTTCAAGTTCCACAGATAGGCAAAAAGCATGATTTTAGAGCTGAGTAATAGTAAATCAGTAATCAGCACAGTTTCCTATGAGGAATTAAATTTGTAAGAGAGACAAAATTACAGAATATTTTTTCTAATTATTTCTGTTTTATATATTCAGTGTATATCTTTGTAGGGTACATACTGCTTTTAAAAGAATGCCTAAGAGCATGTATGCTTGCCAGAGAGAGACAGTGTGAAAGAGAGAGAGGAAAAGTGAGAAAGCACACTCAAGGGGGAATGGTCACACTGCAATCCTTTCTCCTCCATCTCTCCCTCCTTCTGGGACTTTGGGCATGCATGAGAACACACCTGGCATGTTTCTCAAGCTACCATGTGATCAGCCATGGGGGATCTAGTAGCTTTAACCCCCCACTACCACTGGCCAGCCTCATTATGGATTTCAAGCATTAATTCAGTATAGAATAATCAAATTAAGATTATACACATATTCCTCTTCAACATTGAACATTACATTATGTTGTGTTCATTTGATAATTGTCCTACTAGACTTTTAAAATACACTTATTAAATCATTACTTTTTATTGTGCTGTGGTACACCATCCCATAACCTCTTCCCCTTATCAATAATTCCTTTTTTTTTTTTTTTTGAGAGAGAGAGAGATTTTTGCTATAGGGCACATGTACTTGCTGGAGAGACAGAAAGTGAGAAATCACCCTCCAGGTGGATGGCCACATCACAATCCCTTCTCCTCCATTCTCCTTTCAGGATTTTGAGCAAGCACACATGTACACCTGATGTGAGTTAAAAGCCACTGGGCCCAGGACTCAAACCACAGTTGACTATGTGGGAGTCCAGCAGTGTAACCATTACCCCACCTGCTGGTCCCTTACATGCATTCTTGCATCCATTAAAAATTCTTTCATAAGTCCCCCTCCCCCCAACCCATCCTGCTTTTGATATCTATCATTATTCTCTGTATTTCTACACTTTTGAGTCCTACAGACATTTATTACATGTTAAGCAGAGACATATAGTATTTGTACCTCGTAGTCTGGCTTATTTCACTTAGTATTATGTCATCTTCATCCATCCACTTTGTGTCAAATGACAACATCTTATTGTTTTTTAAGATAAAGTAGTATTCCATTGCATATATATGCCATATTTTCCTAGTCCCTTCATTGGTTATTGGCTGATTCTATGATCTCTCTATTGTGAAAAATGCCACAATTAACATGGATGTGCAAATGTATCTCTGACTGAGTGATTTCCCATCATTTGGGTATTTCCCCTCAATAATGGGATTGCCGGGTTATATTTTTTCATTTTTGAGGAAACTCTATTCTGTTTTCCACAGTGGCTGTACTAATTTACGTCCTCACCAGCAGTGCACAAGGGTTCCCTTTTCGCCAGAACTTCACCAGCACTTGTCATTCTTTGTTCACTTTGTTGTCGTTTGTGGCTTTTTTGTTGTTATGGTTTGTTCTATCATGGACATTGACTGATGTTAGATATTTCATGATGGTTTTTAATTTGCATTCCCCTTATGATAAGAGAGTTTGAACATTTTCTCATATACTTTTTAGCCATTTGTATGTCTTCCTTTGAGACTTGTCTGTTCAGATTGCTCTTTTTTTTTTTAATTGGATTCCTAGTTTTGTTTTTATATCAAATGAGCCGTTTGGGTTCCTTGTAAAATCTGGTTGTCAATCATGCCACAATCTCTTCTCTGTTTCTCCCTTTTGAGGGGAATTCTGGGTAGGCGCGCCCACATGCCTGGCATGTCTTTTAAGCCACTGGGTCTGAGAGTTGTATTACACACTTGATCATGTGGGATCCAGCCACCATAACCACCGTCCCTTGGGCTGGCATGGTACTAGCTTCTTACAACACATCTGAACAGTATCTGGTTTGAAACACTATGGAGGATAAGACATCAGTTTGAAAAGAATCCCTGTCAAGATAACATGAATTCTGCTAAAATTGAAGCAAGAACAAACATCAAATCTATGATGGCTCTTGGCTAGAAGAATGGCAAAATCATTGATGCTTTATGAGCAGTCTATGGGGAAAACACCAAATGCATTAGCAGTTTACAAACGGATAACTAATTAAAGATGAGCTGCTGTTGTAGATGACATCTGTAGACATCTGCACTCACATCAAATTGCAAGAAAAAAATTAATATTGCTCATGTCCTAATTGGAGAGAACTGACATTTAACAGCAGAAACAATAACCAATATCCTGCACCATAGACATCTCAACTGGTTTAGCTTACATAATTTTTATTGCAAAATTAAAATTAAGCAAACTCCCTGTGGAAAGGATGTCAAATCTATTGCACCCAGATCACTGCAGACAAGAGCAGAACTTTCCATGGAAATTTTAAGCAAGTAACCCGGACAAAGAAGAATTTATATGAAAGTTTTTTAAGCAAGTAATATCAAGATCCTGAAATGTTTCTTTGAAGAACTAGAACAAGAGATGATACATAACTTCACTAGTATGATCCTGAAGAAAAGTTCTATCAAAGCAATGGCTATCTAGAGGTAGAAATGGTACAACCAAAGTGAAGTCGAACCAGTCGATACCAAATATCCCACCTGTCTATTTTGGGGATTATTGCCTGTGCTTTGAAGTTCTTGTTTAAGAAGTCTTTGCCTTCTCCAATGTCTCCCAGAGTTTCCCCAGTGTTTTCCACGAGTAGTTTTATAGTTTGTGGTCTTAAGTTTAGATCTTTGGTCCACTTTGAGTAGATTTTTGTTAATGGTGACAGGGGTTCAGATTCATCTTTCTGCAGGTGGATATCCAGTTTTTCTGTGCCTCAGATAAGGACTGATAAACAGAATACACAGGGAACTCAAGTGGCTTACCTGGAAGAAAATTATTAACCCAATGAAAAGACGGGAAAATTAGCTAAATAAACAACGCTCTAAGGAAGATATGCAAACAGCCAAAAAGCATATGAAAAAATGCTCATTATCCCTCATTGTAAGGGAGACTCAGATTAAAACCACAATGAGATATCACCTAACTCCAGTCAGAATGGCGAAGATTAAAAAATAATAATAATGGTAAGTGCTAGAGGGGATGTGGTGAAAGGGGAACACTCCTACACTGTTGGTGGGAATGTAAATTGGTCCAGCCACTGTGAAGAACAATATGGAGGTTGCTCAAAGACCTTCAAATAGAACTGCCATATGATTCAGCAATTCCACTCCCAGGTATCTACCCAAAGGACAGGAGAATGCTCAGTCAGAAAAGCACTTGCACAAGTATATTCATTGCAGCATTCTTCATAATTGCTAAGACATGGAACCAATCCAAATGTCCACAAACAGATGAATACAAACAGTATTTCACTCCATGAAATACTATTCAGCCATAAAAAACAACAAGGCCCTGGAATGTCTTCACTTAACCTACACCAACTGTCCATATTCTAAGGTAGATACTGAAAGACTGGAGAACATAAAAGCATTAAAAGTTGTAATGGACACTAGAGACAAAGTGAAAAGAAAGCATGGGAGAGGAAGAGCATAAGAAAGGAAATCTGGGGGGGGGAAATAGAGAGGTAAGACATTTGTGGAACACAGATATGGTTTATTATCTATTGATGAGGATGTGTATAGTATTCTCAACTGAGCTGGACTGAGGTGTACATCATGCTTGGTAAAGTCTCTTTATAATATAAATTATGAATCGCAATTGAATGTATGAATAATAATACTAATAATAAACTAAAACTTAAAAAACAAAAAAGAAGAAAAAAACAAACAATAAAGAACTGAGGAAAAAATTATCAGGACTCTTAGTTCTTTAGGAATGGACAAAATGGCTGATATCACTGCTTACAAATGTTTACTGAATTTGATGGAGTTTATGCTGAGAAACAGAGTTTAGATTTTTAATTTTTATCTTTTGAAAATTTATTTATTTATCTCTTTCATAAGAGAGATACAGAGATTAAAAACAGAGATACAGGCACTCCCCTTAGGATCCTCACACTGGGAGGTGATCCACTCCCAGTCTCAGCCATCGTAGATAACAGTCGTATATGTATGAGCATGCTTTTCCATCCCAAGACCTATCACATGCATGTTCAGTTACATGGCCACTGTGTTCACCTAGCCTTTTTCATCTCATTTTTCCATGAAATTTGGAATCCTTTTGTACTTGTTAGTCATGGCTTTTTTTTTTTTTTTTTTTTTTGGTAAATCATTTTATGGTTGTTTCTTGCCAGTTTTCTTTCTGTTTTAAAGCAGTACCTTTCAAGAACCAGCAGATGGTGGAATGGTCACGTCGCTGAACTTCCACAACGTCACTGAACTTCCACATGACCAACTGCAGTTCAAGTTCTGACCCAGGGTTTGAAACATGCAGCACATTGTATGCATGTATGCCCCCAAATCCTAAGATAATGGAGAAGAAGGGATTGTAGCATGGCCATCCCCTTTGGGGGGTGATTTTTCACTTTCTGTCACTCTAGTGAGGTCATGCACCCTATAGCAAAAATCTCTCACAAAAAAAAAAAAAAACTTTAGCCCATTTATTTATCTTTGTTTGTATATTTGTTTTTCAGCTATTTTATTCATTTATGCTTACCTTACTATTATCTCTATGGGTTTAGTCTAAGGGTCTTTCTCTAACTTAGAATAAGATACTTACATTGTTGATTTAATCTTTCTATTACATTGTAAGTATTTCGCTGAAAGTGTCTCTATTTAAAATGTTAGTTGCTTTCCCTAAGTTTTAGTAATTTACATTTCAAATATAGTGATACTGTTTAGTGAGTATTCTTGTGCAGTTCTAAATTCACATTTACCTTAAATACTATATTATTTATAAATTAAAATTTTTTTCATACTCTCAGGGTTACATTTTTATTTTTGTTTCTGATTTGAAAGTACTATGTTTAGAGATAACTATATGATACTGATTCTTTGAAACTTTATGAGATTTATATTTTGATTTTTTGTGAATATTACAGATATTCAGACATAAATTCATAAATTGTCACTGTTTCAGTCAGTCTTCTGTATATATAAGATGTTAAATAGGATTTTTTTTTTCTATCTTGGAATTTCAGCTGCACCAACTCTCTGTCTGTTAGTCAAAGATCAACAGGGCTATCCTATGAGTCAAAGATGCTTTATTTATGATATTGTTTCTAGAAGGAAAAATTGCATGCCATGGACAATGTGGATATTTCAAGATTTGGACTTATGTTGGGTGATACTGGTATGGTTTTGAAGAATTATATATAGTGAATTTTACCAAAGTTACAGGTATTGATTAGATATATTTATTTCTATCTAGAAAATAAGAATAGAGGGGAAAAAAGGGAAGGTTAAAGTAAAAAGTATGGGAAGAATTGAGCAAATCTAAAGTTGTAACTAATAAAGCAGCAGAGTGTTTATTAGTATTTAGGGCTTGTAATTTTTTTAAGGTTATTTATACCAGTGTATGTATGTGTTTGCTATCGTAAATGTGGTCTTATTTTCAATTATATCTTCCAGCTGTTTGGATTATGCTTACCTTAAAAATGAGTTGAGAGGGGCCAGCCAGTGGGGTGGTGGTTAAGGTGGCTACAGAGTTCTAGCCCCAGACTCAGTAGCTTAGAAGAAAAAAAAAAAAAAAAAAAAAAAACACTGAGCCTATGTGCGTGCATGCCCCAAATCCTGGGAAGAATGGAGGAGATGGGAGTGTTGCTTGGCTATCCCCCTTGGAGAGTACTTTCTCCCTCTCTGTCTTTGTCTCTTTCTCTGTCTCTCAGCAAACACATGAGCCCTATAGCAAAAAATTACAAAGAGAAAAAGAGAAAAGAGTTGAGGGTCAGTCACTGTGGTACAGCAGTAACTCAACACTGTGATGCTGAGGCTACATGGCAAGGTCTGGTTTATGTCTGGAGGACTCCCTGGACATGCTGAGTTGGTGTATGTGTGCTTGTGATCTTGGCTAGCTGAGGCCCGGAAGAGGACTGAAGCATGGAGAGCCTATGAAAGCCTGCCCACTTCTTCCTATCGGCCTTGGTAAATGATATTTTTTAAGAGATTGTGTCTTTTTTTTTTTTTTTTTTGCTATAGGGACCATGTGTTCTCCAGAGACAGACAGAGACAGAGAGAAAGTGAGGAAGCACACTCTCTCTGCTCCTGGGTAATGGCCATACCATAGTCCTTTCTCCTCTAGTCTCCTCTTGAGATTTTAGGCACATATACACACACATGCCCAAAATAGTTTTCAAGCCATTGAGTCCAGGACTCAAACCTCACAATTGGCCATGCAAGAGCCTTAACAGCCACGTCACTGTCTGGCCCTCAGCATAAATCTTACTATCCTTTTAATACCTGTGAAATGTATGGATATCACCTTTTTACTTCTTGATAAAGATGATCCGTATTTTTTATGTTCTTTCTGGATTAGTCTTGCTGGGTATTTATCAATTTTATCAATCTTTTCCAAAAATCAGCTTTGAGTTTAATTTTTCTGTTATTCTATAACATAATTATTATTATTATTATTATATTTAATTTTTCTATTTAATTGATTTTGTTATCGTTCTGGTTACTTTTTTAAATGAATTAATTAATTTACATTCATTCACTGAGCATCATCACAGCATAGAATATATTGCATAGTGGCTTAATCATACAGGTTATCATGATAATTGAACTGCTTTCAATAGCAAGTTCAGCTGATATATACATATCTGTGAATTCATGTCTGACTTTAGGCATGAAACTCAGAATAGAATGAATATGCTATAAAGTAGCACCTAGCTGATGCTCTATAGTTTACTACGGTCATTAAATAGGTATTTTTTAACATTTTTTTTTTAAATTTCAAGAAAAGCCGTTTTAGCTTTAATAAACCAAAGAAATGATAAGGAGATTTGCTTAGCACTTAAAGCCAGGAAACAGGCTAGGATTCTGTTCAAATAGTAGGTACATGAACCCATCAGCAGTTCATGCCAGGACAAAAATCCTTAAAACCGAAAAACAAAGCCTAGAAGAAAATCAGCAATATTTTGGTCAAAAGTCATAAAATTCTATTTCACCAGTTCAGTCTCATGTACTTAATCTATCCTCTGTTGTGGTCCTATCTTCCCGAGTAAATTCTGGGATATAATATTCAACTCCAGACTTTTTCTTACAATTAAGTTGGCCATTTTCTTAGTTTTTGGACTCTTATTTCTGTGTGTCTGTATTTAATTTTCCTGGTATAGCATGCATTCCCTTCAGAACTTCTTGCAGAGCTGGTCTAGTGTTGGTAAATTCTTTCAGGTTTTGTTTATCTGAGAATGTTCATGTCTTTTCTTCGCATATGAAGGATCATCTTGCCAGATACAGTATTCTTATTTTTTGAAGAGGTTTTTGCTATAGGGCGCATGCACTCGCCAGTCAGAGAGAGACAGAGAGACAGAAACCAAGAAATCACCCCCCAGGGAAGATGGCCACGTGCAATCCCTTCTCCTCCATTCTCTTCTCTGGATCTTGGGCACGCATGCACACGCACCCAGCGTGAGTTTAAGCCACTGGATCCGGGACTCAAACCACAGTCGACTATATGGGAGTTTAGCGATATAACCATTACGCTGACTGCTGGTCCCACCAGGTACAGTCTTCTTGGTTGAAATTGTTTTTCCCTTAATACTTTGAATATATTTTCCCATGCTTTCCTCGCTCGCATTGTTTCCACTGAAAGGTCTGCTGTTAGCTGATGGGATATCCTTTTTTTTTCTTTTTTCTTGAGAGGTTTTTGCTACAGGGCGCATGCGCTCATCAGACAGACAGAAAGAGACAGAGAGACAGAAAGCGAGAAATCACCTCCCAGAGGGGATGGACACGCCACAATCCCTTCTCCTCTATTCTCCTCTCGGGATCTTGGGCACACACGCACACGCGCCCAGCGTGAGTTTAAGCCACCGGGTCTGGGACTCAAACTGCGGTCGACCATGTGGGAGTCCTGTGACATAGCCATTATGCTAACTGCTGGTCCCATGATGGGATATCCTTTATAGGTGATTTGACATTTCTCTCCTGCCAATCTTAGTATTTTGTCTTTGTCTGTGGTTTTGATCAATCTGACTATAATGTGTCTTGGAGAAGATCTTTTTGGGTTGATTCTATTTGGGGTCCTTTGTATTTCTTGGGACTGGATCTTTGAATACCTCTTTATGTTTGGAAAGTTTTCTTCCAGGGTTTCATGGAATAAATTATTAATACCCTTATGAGCCTCTTCACCTTCTGGGATACTACTATGCAGATGCTTGGATGTTTGATGGTATCTAGTGTTTCTCATATATTATTCTCATTTTGGGGGGACAATTTTCCCAGTCCTCATGGTGGATTTTTCTAGGCCAGTGATTCCATCTTCTACATCTTTGATTCAGTGTTCTGTATGATCTAGTCTGCTTTTAATGCTTTCAAGGGAGATTTTCACTTCCTGTACTATAGCCTTCATCTTTAACAGGTCTATTTGGTTCTTTTTTATAATGTGTATTTCCTCTTTTAGATCTTGCCAGAATTTCCTCATCTCCTGGAATTCATCAGCTCCTTTCTCTTGACTCTTCTGCAGTCCATTGTCTCTCTTCTCTTCCATCTCTGTTATCTTTGTCACTATGAATACTCTAAATTCTTTATCTGACATTTCCATGAGTTTCATTGTGCTGTCTAAGGATAAAGCGGAGCTATTATTTTCCCTTGGAGGAGAGGTATTGTCTTGCTTTCCCATATTTCTTGTGACCCTGTAGTGATCTAGTCATCTGATGTATGATACATTTCTTCCTAATTCTTGCAGTTCAATGTGAGCTTTCAGAGGTGTGCAGAGGGAGTTGATCTGCAATCTCTCTTCCATTCCATTTTTCACTCTTTGTGCATCAGATTCAGTGGGAATTGAGGAATATTCTGACCCTACTCATATTCAGATGTTTGGATCCTGTTCATGTGGACCTCTCTAGACACTTAGTGCATAGAGACTAAGCAGCCAAGGGATAAAGATTAAAAAAATAAAAAGGAAAAGAATTAGAGAAAAGGAAAGAAGAAAAAATAAAATTAAAAGAAGAAAAAAGATAATAAAAAAAACTTCAGATTTTAACTTTCGAAAGCAAAAAATGAAAACCGTGCATACCACATGAAAGCACTATTTCACAGCTCAAGTTCAGTATCCATCTCAGGATGGGCCTGGGTTTGTGCTTTTACTAAATGGAATCAGGAAAGGCACAAATTAGCACAATAAAGGAGGAGCTTGAGAGCCTAGAGAATACTTTACCTTAAAAAATATCATATTTTTTTAATTAAAAGACACAGGGAAACACCGAGAGACAGAGAGATGGAGACGAAGTAGCCCTACCCACTAGAAATTAATCTGGAAGGAGAAGTCTCAACAGAAAATCTTAATTTTTAGCCAATGAAAGCAATATTTCACAGCTCAAGTTCAATATCCATCTCCCTAGTTACTTTTTGAGTTTAATTTGTTTGACTTTTTCTAGATTCTTAAAATAGAAATTTGTATTACTAATTTTAAAACTTTCTTTTTTTCTAATGTAGACATACAAAGTTATACATTTTTCTCTAAGTACCATTGCAATTGCATCCCACAAATTTTAGTATGCTGTGTTCTTTTTTTGTTTAAGAATGAGTTACTTGCTTTTATTTATCATTATTATTTAAATTGCTATAGGGCATGTTCTCTTACCAGAGAGACAGAGAGAGAGAGAGGGAAAGTGAGAAAGCAAGCCACCAGGTTTTAGGACATGAACCACAGTTGGCCATGTGGGAGTACATTGCCTCAACCACCATGCCAAGTATGCTGTGTTCTTATTCCACTAAACTTGAAGTTTTTTCTAATTTTTCTTGTGATTTTTTCTTTGACTAGTCATTTAGCAGAATATTAAATTCTAAATGTTAGGCAATTTCATAAATACGATCATTGAAATTGACTCTATCATTATTTTTATGGTCCACAAACATAATCCATAATAATATTTAAAATTGTTAATGTTCATTTTATGGCTTAGCATGTATGAGCATGTATCTAGCTTGGACTACATTGTATTTGAGAAGACCATTTGTTCTGCTGTTCTTAGTTTTCTGTAAATATCAAATAGGCTAACTTGATTGTGTCTCTAATTGTGTGCCAGTGGACAGTTAAATTACTATGTGATCATTTTGGATTGTGTAAACTTGGTTTATTCTTTTTTAGAATGAAGCTATGAAAAGCCCACAATATTTCCTAAGACTCTCTAATTTGACAGGACTCAATCATCAATCCTCCCTGTGGATTTTGTTGGGGTTTAGTTTTAGGTTTTCCTAGGATGATTCAGAATAGGTCTTATTCCAAAGCATGAACTGATTCCTTAGGCACAGCCCTTCTGGTGTCTCAGCTGGATCTGTGATGCTCATGAGGTATTCATGAGGTAATTTTTTACCGAATGGGCAGGAACTCCATCATCCATTCCCCTCTGCTCCTCTGCCTGAAGAATCTTTGGCCCATGCTCAATCTTACTGGTCACTGTGTTAAACCTGTTAGACTTTTCCTTGTGTAGGTGCAATTAATTCCTTGATAAAGTATGTACCCATAACTCTCCATGAACTTCAAGAGTCATGTCTCTGCACAGAAGTCTCTTTGTTGGTACTTTGTCCTACATACTCCACTCATTTCAGTGGTCCTGAGCTCTGATCTCTGCATTTTTTGCCAAACAAGATTGTCATCTACTTGGACTCCAGCTCACTGTGCAGCCTCTAAGAAACTGTTTCTGACAACTAGGGTAATTGTGGGCCTTCCTTATAAATGTATGGTCTCTGAGTAAGTTCAAGTCTTGTAATGCCTGGTTTCCATTGTCAGAAACTATTTTATGATTGCTTATGAAAGGAGGATTAGGTTGGACACCGTTTATTCATAAGAGAAAGTCTGTTATACTCTTAATTTCTGATTCTTTAATATTGTGATAGTATCTTAAAATGATCCCAAATGATCATCTTTCAGATAATCCCCTTCTCTGGAAAGTAAGTCCAACCAGTGAAGAGATATCAGCAAGTCTACACAAGGTCAAGACTACACAAGTCCAGAATGATCAGATAGTAATCTAACTGCCCACTGGCACAAAAGCAATTAATTCCTTCTTGAAGGAATCCAATCTCCCCACTGTCAAGAAGTCCCAGGTCCATGAACTGAAAAAAGGTTCACAAATTCCCACCATGTGACTCAGTCAGGTCTCTGTTCCCCAGGTCTAAAGTTTGTCTGATTACTGTATAGTTTCTTAGCATGTTTCTCTTCTATTCCATTCCTAGAAACCCCACAATGAATAGTCACCATCACATATCTCTGCTCCACAGTAATTATTCTACCTGTCTTTATATGATTGAGTGCCACTGACTGGCCTCTCCTCCTCCAGAATTCCATTATGCTCACTGACATCAGAGAAGGCTAATCAGCAGCCAATACCTTCAGCTTACAGAGGACAGGCACCATAAATAGGACCTTTTCATGGATACTGGTGTTCCCCTCTCCCATACTTTTTGTCTTTCCCATCCTTAAAGAATTATTTATTTAATTATGTTAATTAATTTACCTTTAAAGAATTACTTAATTTTATTTATGATTATTATCTTTTAAATTTGACCAGAGAGATAGAGGGAAAGTGAGAAAGCAAGCCTCCATGCTCAGGACCCAAACCACAGCTGGCCATGTAAGAGTCCAGTGCCTTAACCACCATGCCATCTGCGGCCCCAACCTATGCATCTCTTAATACCTTGATGAAAAGAATGTCTTCTGAGCTTTCTTTGGTAAGAGCCAATTAAACAAAGAGAGAAATAATGCTAAGGGAACCAACTGAGAGTTAAGAATGTGGAGAAAGAGCTATTGTAATGGAAGTAATGGAAGAATGTAGCTGTTGACAGATACTCAGTGTTGGAACAGGGAGGGAGAGCCCTTCATCATAATTTTATAACTATAACAGTCTCCAGTGAATTGTGAGCACAGAAGTCAGTTTCTTTCCTGCTTTGGTTTCACTATCCCCCTAGTCAGGTCCTAGATCACCTCCAAATTCTCCTTTGGCTCTGGCATTTTGCAATTCTGGTTCCTTTTCCAACTACTTTGCTTTTGAAAGCATATATCTTAAATTAGTCAGTGAACAACCTTTGTCTACTGGGTATAGGCATTCCTAGAGTTATTTCAGATAAGATGATCTTGAGCTGTTGTACTCACAAACATTGAACCAACTCTATGACCATCTGTTTCATGGCCAAAACCATCTGTTTCATTTGTTCATTTGATATGTACGTAATGGGAGGAGACAGATAGTAAATTTGTATGTTATAAACTGTGTAATTTTTAAAAGGAAGTGAAGGCAAGACTTTGCAATAAAACCATAATATTTATTAATTTTAAGCCTAACCCAATGAAGGATGCCCATAAAATTCTTATCTAAAGAATGCTTAAGGAATCATTGAACAAGGAACATCTCATTCAAAATGATATGAAGATACTTTCTCAGCTAGGCATATGGGCTAGATTAGAAAAAATAAATAAACAAAGAACTCTTCTCTGTCCTGGAAAAACCACTAGTAGCATCTTCTAAAAAAAAAAAAAAAAAAAAAAAATTCCTGGGACTAGTAGTTAGTGTAATGGCTATGTTGCTGGACTCCCACGTAGTCGACCACGGTTCGCGTCCCAGACCTGGTGGCTTAAAACTCATGCCAGGTGCGTGTGCGTGCATGCCCAAGATCCTGAGAGGAGAATGGAGGAGAAGGGATGGTGGTGTGGCCATCCCCTCTGGGGAGTGATTACTTGCTTTCTATCTCTCTGTCTCTCTGTCTTTCTGGCAAGCACATGTGTCCTATAGCAAAAAAAAAAAAGAAAAAGAAAAACCTCTCCAGAAAAAAAAAAATTCCTGTATTTGACTCCACATCTTGACCTATAGGCTCAAATTTAATGACCACTGGCTACCTCTTGGGAATCCTGCATTCCCAACTATTGGGTTGTCAGAAAACTTATGATGCATTTTTGATGGAAAAGTATAGGAAAATATATTATGACTTTTCCAATGACCCTATATTACCAAGATCTGAATTTCTTCAAATATATTATTTTCACCATTTCTATCTACAAAGCTTACTAAGAAGAAACAGATCATTAATTTACCTGCTCATAGGTATCATGGCTTCACCAATGAGACATTTCCTTACCAGTGGCCCCAGGGCCTCTTATGCCCTGATCACTTCAGACCCTGTGTGTTCTGATAGTAACTCAAACTGGCCTCAAGATTCTTTACACAATTAACCTTTCTGAAATGCAAGGTCATGGTGGTGATGGCAGTAGTGAGAGGTATCCCTTTATGCCATGATCATGACCTTGAAGTATAATAGAAGGTCATGTCTCTGGATAGAAAAATTTAGCTATGTTTAGATAGAGGCCCCTTTTGAAGTACCAAAATCCTTCTCCACTCTTGTACATGAATGGTAAGAACACATAATGGTATAAGTACTTTGGAAGCAATCCTGTAAAGTTTTTATAAAAATTAAACAAATATATGTTCTATGATCCAGTAATTTTTAGACATTCAAAGAGTCTGAGGAAGAATATTAAAGAGAAAAGTAGAGAGGCAAAGCATTAATGGGACAAAGAAATGGGGTATTATCTGTTGAAGATAACTTTATAGTATTATCAACTGGACAGGGGAGAAATGTACACATATTGGAATATTCACTTTGCAAGCTAAATAACGTGATTGAATGTATAAAAGAACTTGAAATAAAATAAAAAAAAACAATTAAAAAGATAAATTAGAATATATGACCACAAAATGATTTATACAAGAACATTCATAATAGCTGTATTCTTAATAGCAAAAATGGAAACATTCAAGTATCGATACGAATATAGACTAATAAACTATTAAAAATTTCTGTAATAGATTTGTAAAATAATACAAACTACTAGTACACAAAACAACATGGGTGAATCAAAGATATTTTATTGGGTCAATTCTGTGATGCAATCTTTTTTTTTTTTTTAGAGAGAGATTTTTGCTATAGGGTGTGTGTGCTCATCAGAGAGACAGAGACACAGAAAGTAAGAAATTATCCCCTGGGAGGATGGCTCTTTCACAATCTCTTCTCCTCTATTCTCCTCTTGGGATCTTGGGCACATACATACACATGCCCAGCATGAGGTTTTTAAGCCACCAGGGCCAGAACTCGAACTGTGAAGTTCAGCAATGCAACCATTATGCCATCTGTTGGTCCATGATGCTACTCAAAAGCAGCTAGGTCCCACATATTCACTGTGGTTTGACTGTCTGGCACAGTCAGCCCAAAATATGGCAGATGCACGTGTGAGTGCCTAAGAGTGCACAAAATCCCAAGGAGGAGTGGAAAAGGGATATCACAGCATGACCAGATCTGTGAGGCATTCACATCACTTACTTTCCTGTCTCACTCATTTACATGCATGTGTTTCATCATGAATAAAGAAAAAACAATACATTTTACTGAGTGAAAGAAGTCATACATTAAAAAAAGCATATTCTTTTTAATTATATTAATAGAAATTCTGGAACATAAAAAGTTAATAAATTGTGGAAAACAATCAGAATAGTAGTTGACTGGGATGGAGGCTGAGGAACTTTTTAGGATGATGGACATGTTCTATATCTTCTACAGAAGTATGCATTTGTCAAAACTCAGTCAATGGATACTAGTGTTAATCCTTGCAGTTCATTGCATGTAAATTTTAAATCAAAAAAGAAAAAATTGTAGACAAATATTAAATTTTAGTAAGGGATGGCAATACAAAGTATTTAAAGAACTGAGGATATATCAATTATCTGCAATTTTTTTTGAAACTCATAAAAAAACTAAAATGGATTGATGGGTGGATTGAGTCATGGGTAAATATACAGGTTTATTACAAAGCAAGGACAGTAAATGTTAATGATAAAATGGAGATGATAGGTGTATCTCGATTGGGTGATACATGGTGGGTGAAAGTATTCACATTTGAAAGTTTTTCTGCTTTGCTTTGTGTTTGAAAATTTTCGTAATAATGAAGTATAGTCATGTACTATATATGTAACAGAGTTTTGGTCAACAATGAACTGCATATTCAATGGTGGTCCAATAAGATTATAAGACTATATGATTCTACTACTACTTGTGTAGCAGGCTATACCATCTAGGTTTGTGTAAGCACACTCTATGATGCGTATACAATGACTAAATCACTTAAAGACACATTTGTTAGAATTTATATCAGTTGTGAAATGATGCATGACTGTACTTCCTTCTCCCACAGGAGGTAAATTGCCCTCAGCATTATCTGTCAACCATACAAAGGACTGACCATATTCATTAGAACATCAATTTCTCACCCATAATAAAACCACTCTTCGTAATCAATAAGAGAAGGCATCCAGGAGTAACCAGCCCTACAGTGAGAGATCCACTGGACTTGGTCTCCATGCATCAGAATGGAGCTAAGAATCAGTATAAGTTGTTTGTTCTCACAGAAATAGCACAAATCATGTTTCCTAGCTTTTACATGAAATTTCCCCAGACCACATATTCTACTTAAAAAGATAGCTTCTGACTGCTTCTAATCTGGTCTTCTTCTGGAAGACTTTGCTTTTTTTCTCTGTTACACAGCCTGATCATTATTGTATAAATTGTTCCTCTAAATGTCTGGAAGTCTCCACATCATCTTTCCCTCTTGTATTCAGTAAATGCTAAGTAGAGAGTTCAAAAAGTTCATGGAAAATGGAATTAAAAGATAAAAATATAAATATAAACTTTGTTTTTCAACATACGCTTCATCAAGTTCAGTACACATTTGTAAGCAATGATACCAGTCATTTAGTCCAACCCTAAAGAATTGAGGGTCCTGGGAACCAGCAATTGGCGTAATAGCTATGTTGCTAGACTCCCATGTAGTCGACCGTGGTTCGCGTCCCAGACCCGGTGGCTTAAAACTTACGCCGGGCACGTGTGCATGCGTGCCCAAGATCCCAAGAGGAGAATGGAGGAGAAGGGATTGCGGCATAACCATCCCCCCTGGGGGGTGATTTCTCGCTTTCTGTCTCTATGTCTCTCTCTCTCTGTCTGGCGAGCACACATGCCCTATAGTGAAAACCACTCCAAAAAAAAAAAAAAGAGTTGAGGGTCCTGGGAATTAAACCGTGTCAATATAGTCTGTTTTACATTTGTAATTGAAGAAAAATGGGTGCCCTGGAAAGACTTTTTTAAGAAGTCAAAAAAAGTCAAAAGGACCCAAGTAAGGAACTATAACTTGGATGCCCTAATAATTCTGTATTAAAATTCTCACAAAATTGCCCTTGTATGAAAGGAATAAGCAGAAGCATTGTTGAGCCAGAAAATAACTCTGGTGACGTTTCCCCAGGTGCTTTGCTGCTAAAGCTTCTGCTAACTTTATGAAAACATTCTCTTAATGATGTTCTTAGGCCTTCCAAAAAGTCAACAAGAAAAATGCCTTAGGTGGTGTGGCTGTCCACCTGCAGGGTGATTTCTAGCTTTCTCTCTGTTTTCTCTCTGACTCTCTGGTGAGCACCTGTGCCCTGTAGCAGGAATCTTTCTTTTAAAAAATGCCTTAGGTATCCCCACAAATTATTGCCATGACATTTGCTCTTTTTTTTTTTTTTTGGAGAGGTTTTCGCTATAGGGCGCGTGTGCTCACCAGAAAGACAGAGACAGAGAGACAGAAAGTGAGAAATCACCCCCCAGTGGAGAGGGCCACACTGCAATCCCCTCTCCTCTGTCCTCCTCTAGGGATCTTATGCACGCATGCACACATGCCCAGCATGAGTGTAAGCCACCGGGTCTGGGACTTGAATCACAGTCAACTACATGAGAGTCCAGCAACATAGCCTTTACACAAACTGCTGTCTCTGCCATGACCTTTGCTCTTAATTAGACTGATTTTGCTTTGATTGGATCACTTCCACCTACCTATTGGTAGCCATTGCTTTGATTGTGTTTGTCTATAGGATCATACTGGTAAAACCAAGTATCATGGGGGAGCACTGGAGGACGGGCCCTGCTCACCTCATCAAGATGTGTGGGGACTGTGTGGAGAAGGAATATCCGAACCGGGGTAACACCTGCTTGGAGAATGGATCCTTCTTGCTGAACTTCACAGGCTGTGCAGTGTGTAATAAGCGAGATTTTATGCTGATCACAAACAAATCCTTGAAAGAAGAAGACGGGGAAGAAATAATAACCTACGATCATCTGTGTAAGAACTGTCATCACGTAGTAGCCAGGCATGAGTATACGTTCAGTACCATGGATGAATTTCAGGAATATACCGTGCTGTGTCTGTTACGTGGCGAAGCTGAAGATACCATCAGTATCCTCCCTGATGACCCCCGACAGATGACACTGTTGTTCTAAGGATCTTTCTGCAGTTGGGTTGTAACTATGTGGGATTGGTTTACAATACAACAAGCTGTGTGGTTTGACCTACTTAATTTATAATGAAAATTCTTTGCATTATTTTCTGCCTAGACTTACCTAAAGAAAAAGTAATTTAAGGGATTGTTATTCTCTAGAGCTGACTTCTTCTGATAATGCTCTCAGTTCACATTAGTACAGCCAGCCAGAGTGATACACCTTTGTTAGCAGTTATGTGGCCAGAAAATAACTAGAATGGAAGCCCCAATCCTGGTTTTTAGTAAAGGAACCAGGACTCTTTGGAAAAAAGTACTGATTCTAGGACTGGGACAAGAAACATACAAGATGAGCCCAGAGCATCTTGTGCTACCAGAAAAAAAAAAAAATGATTGAGGGTATGTCAGAGAAGCAGGAACCAACGGAAGGAGCTACTGGTGACCAAAGCTGGAATTATCTGAGCAACAAAATAAAGTGTATTATATTATATAAAAAAAAAACACAAAAAACATCTATCATGTCCTGTTACAATTGAAGAAATGCTTTGGAATCTTGAACTCACTTGTTTAAAATTTTCATTGAAAGCTCTCCTCTTCTCTAGAGCTGATCTGGGCACTGAAATTTTGGTACCCGTAGAGTAGAAAGTTTGCTCAAGTTTAATTTTTCAATCAGAATTATATAAACTGAACTAAGTGAAATGTCTCACCCGCAAAATAGAATGTTAATATTCACTTCTAGAGGCCAGAAGGAAACATGGTTGTTGAGGTGCTGGACTCCCTGGTGGCAAATTGCCGTTTGAGTCCTGTATCCAATGGTTTGCTTTCTCTCTCTTTCTCTTTCTCCCTCTCTCATCAAATTAAAAGATGGTGATAATAATAAATAAAACTAAATAATTCTTTTAAATATATTCACTTATAATTTTTTTAAAAAATTATTGTATATTTAAAAGATGAATATCTTCTGAAGTTCAAAATTAAAAGGCTTGAGAGCATTCAAGGATGTGAATAAATTTCCAACTGGTTATTCTTGAAGAGGTTAGAGAAGCTGAGTGAACTGAGTGCTTCCATGGGGACTTTAGGAAGGATTTGTTCAGAAATCAGGGGAGACTATACATGCTGGAGGGTTACAGTTTGCCTTAGGACTTGGTTTAGCCACATCTGTGCTTTCAAGCATAAACCATATAAAAATGTACTCCACATTCCACCTAGAGTGCTTTGTTAGACTGTTGAGAATGAATGACATTCTACTTTCTTACTACTTGTGCATGTCACAGTAACAGCTGAGGTACTTCAAGGAATGCTCGGCTTTGGGATCAGCAGGAGGCATAATGGTTACATCACTGATTCCCATGTTTGTGTCACGGACTCAGCAGCTTAAAACTCATGCCAGATACATGTGCATGTGTGCCCAAAATCCTGAGAGGAGAATGGAGGAGAAGGGATTGTGGTATAACCATCCCCCCTGGGTGTTGATTTGTCATTTTCTGTTTCTCTGTCTCTGTCTGTCTCTCCAGCCAGTGCATGCACCCTACATTTAAAAAATCTCTCTTAAAAAAAAGGCTCAGTTTTAAAATCTGTTATTTATCAAACTCTTACTATGTACCAAGCACCAAGCTAAACTCTTCCTTCTCTATAGAAGATACACAATTAATTCTGATTTTTTCAAAGGAAAGTGGAAAATTCTGAGGCAAAGTATCTATCTCAAAGTAATCAGCTAATAAATAGCAGAGCCCAGGGGGAACCTGAGTCTGATGCCAAAGACTTGTGCTGACAACCACACTCACCTGCTCCTTCCAAATTTATTATTTGAACTAAAGATGACCTCAGAAATCACCCACTCTAACCTCATTAGTATTTTTAAGGTGTTTTTTGTTTGTTTGCTTTTTGCTTTTTGTCTTTGTCAGAAGGCATATATGCTCATTGGAAAGAGGCAGAGGCAGTAAGAGAGAAAGTGAGAAATCACCCTCTGGGGGAATGACCAAGCTGCAATCCCTTCTCCATTCTCTTGGGACTTTGGACATGCAGGCACATGTGCTCAGCATGATTTTCAAGCCACCAGATCCAGGACTTGAATTGTGGTTGGCCATGTGGGAGTCCAGTGCTCCAACTACTATACACCTGCTATCTCCTAATCTCAGTATTTTCTTTATTAAAAAAGAATAATTAGGGAACCAGCAGTTAGCATAATGGCTATGTCACTGGACTTCCACGTAGTCGACCACGGTTCACATCCCGGACCTGGTGGCTTAAAACTCACGCCGGGCGCGTGTGCGTGCACGCCCAAGATCCCAAGGGGAGAGTGGAGGAGAAGGGATTGCGGCGTGACCATCCCTCCTAGGGGGTGATTTCTTTCTTTCTGTCTCTATGTCTCTCTCTGTCTGTCTGGCGAATGCACGCGCCCTATAGCAAAAACCTCTCCAAAAAAAAAAAAAAGAAGAAGAAGAAGAATTAATACTATAGGGCTCATGTACTCGCCAGAAAAGACAGAGAGAGACAGAGAAACAAAAAGCGAGAAATCATCCCCCAGGGGGATGGTCATGCCGCAATCCCTTCTCCTCCACTCTCCTCTTGGGATTTTGGGCATACACGCACATACACCTGGCATGAGTTTAAGCCATTGGGTCCAGGACTCGAACCATAGTCGACTACATGGGAGTCTAGTGACACAGCCATTACGCCAACTGCTGGTCCTGCCCCAACCTCAGTATTTTAAATATGAGAAAAGTCCCAAAAGGGACTATTGATTCTCTCACATATGAATTAGCCTCTTATGAAGAACTATGACATTTTCTTTGGGCTATTGTTTTCCATTTTATTATTATTGTTGTTGTAGTAAAATACCATATCATAGAATTTACCACCTTAACTTCTTTTGTTGTTTACATTTTGGTTTTATGGTTTTTCTTTGTTTTTGTTTTTGCTCTATGGCATGTGTGCTTGCCAAAGAGAGAGAAGGAAAGAAGAAATCTTTCCTGCAGGAATGGCTATGCCACAATCCCTTCTTCTTTCTTCTCTTGGGACTTTGGACATGCTCACACATGTGCCCAGTGTGTTTTTCAAGCCACAGAGTATGAGATTTGAGTAGGGTGGTCAGTCATATGGGATCCAGCTGCCCTAACCACCATGCCATTGATGGGCCCAATCACCTTAACCATTTTTAAGTGTATAGTTTGGTGGTATAGGTTAAGATAGACATTTAAAAAATAATAAACAAGGAATTGGCAATAAAGGAAGCCACATTTTTACCTAGTCTTTGGGGAAATGATATGGCAAGTCCCAATATTCAACAGATGAGAAACAAGTGGATATACATGGTAAAAAGAAAATGACTCCAAGGCAAGGGGAAAAAGAAAAGAGGGAGGGAAGGGCAGAAGGAGGAAGGAACAAAGGATTTAAATTTGTCAGAATCCAAAGTGAAATAAAAAGTAGAGAAAGCAAGTAACCAAAAATCACAGGCTATGGTTTTCTGTTTAAATAGCTTTTTCCAAGCAACCACAAGTGCTGACAAGTTTTCAGGTCATTAAAGATATTTACTGGGCAAGCCAGTAGCCTGTGGTTAAGGTGGCTGGATCCAACATGGCCGACTTCACCATTGGAGTCCCAGACCCAGTCACTTGAAAAGCATGGCAGGTGCACATGCACCCAAAGTCCCGAGAGGAGAATAGAGGAGAAGGGATTGAAGCATGGCCATCCCTCCCAGGGTATGTTTTTTTAAAACTTTATTTCTTTCTCTCTCACTTGCTTTCTCTCTGGTGAGTATTCATACCCTCTAGCAATTTTTTTTAAAAAAGATGTTTACAGACAAATAATCCAATCTCAAGTACATCCAGTGAGATAGATCAGCAAACAGCAAAGGTATCCTGTACATTTAGTGCTAGACAGCAGCCCTTCTTAAATGCAGTTAAGTCATCTCTAGTTACTCACAAAGCCGAAGCCACATAAGAAGTAAATAGCTAAGGACATACTGCAGAAGCCTTTGAGCAAGAAAATGAGATTTTGAGAATTTGGCAGTTAAAAACCTAGGACTGGGCCTGAAACTGTGGCGTAGTGGCTAAGAGAGCTGGATCCCATGGGGCCAACAGATGGCATAGTGGTTGTGGTGCTGAACTCCCACATAGCCGACCACAGTTCAAGTCCCAGACCCTTGAAACTCAAGCCAGACACATGTACATGGGTGCCCAAAATCCTGAGAGGAGAATGGAGGAGAAGGGACTGCAGCACGGCCATCACCTCTGGGAAGTGATTCTCACTTTCTTTCTTTCTGTCTGTCTCTCTGTGTCTCCAGAGAGCACACATGTCCTGTAGCAAAAAAATCTCTCTTAAAATATGAGAGGGAGAAAGAGAGAGCTGGATTCCATATGACTGACCTCCTGGCTCAGGAGGCTTAAAAAATATACAGAGTACATATACCAGTGTATCCAAAATCCTGACAGGATGAAGAAATGGAGAAGGGGTTGAGGTGTGAACACGCCCCACGAGTAGGTTTTTTCTCCCTATCCCGCTCTCTCTCTCTCTACATCTCTATTTCTCTTTGGGAAGCACATGCACACTCTGGCAAATTAAAAAACAACAACAACAACAAAACAACAACAACAACAACAAATGAAAAAACAAAGAACAGAGGCCACACAAACAACCTGAATATAGTAAGAGCTTATGAAACCAGTAAATCCAATAGCCCTATTTATGATAAAGAAATGAGGAGACAAAGTCAAGGGGTATTTTGCTCAATGTCATCATTAAACTCTTATGTATTTATAACATGTCTGAATTTATACATTTTATAACTTTAAAACATTTTCACTGAGATTATCCTCATTGGTCTCCCCATTGCCTGGTGAGGTGAGAGGAAAGGGATTATTTCATCTATTTGTCTGGTTAATGATAAAATAAACATGATAGTGACTATCCTCAAACAATAGAGAATTACATAAAATATGAAAGTTCTTCCATGTTTCCACTCTTACCTCATTGCCCAGGAACAATTATAAATAAATGTGATTGGCTTTTCTATCACATAAAGTAAAACACATATCTATATACCTTCTTTGCTTTATAAACATGAGGTCATAGTCTGCATATAATACTGTAATTTTCAATCAATGTTTTGCCATGAAATTCTAATATAAACACAAAGTAGAAGCAAACCAAAACTCTCACTCTCACAAGGCCTCTGAATATAACAGCTCTTAAGGAAAAGTAGAGAAGTTTACAAAGAATTTTCAAAAAGAAGGAAGCTAATTTAATATTAGAGTAGCTTGTTTATAAAAGTCCTTTGGATACATACAATGCTTTACTAATTTCTCTCTTCTGTCTCCTTTTCTTTTTTTTTTTTTTTTTTGCATCTCTTTTCTGGTTCCTTCCACTGAATTTCAAATTTATTGTTCAAAAACAAAAATTTAGGTGTATGTTTTAATAACTTACCTTCTCCTCACCAGTATTCTTAAGGTCTCACTTTTTATTTATTTATTTTTTAGAGGTTTTTGCTATAGGGTGCGTGCACTCACCAGACAGACAGAGAGAGACAGAGAAACAGAAAGCAAGAAATCACCCCCCGGGGGGATGACCACGCCGCAATCTCTTCTCCTTCATTCTCCTCTTGGGATCTTGGGCACGCACGCACACGTGCCCAGCATGAGTTTTAAGCCACCAGGTCTGGGACGCAAACTGCGGTCGACTATGTGGGAGTCCAGCAACATAGCCATTACACTAACTGCTGGTCCCAAGGTCTCACTTTTTAATTCATTTACCAAGGGTTGTTTTGTTTGTTTGTTTGTTTGTTTTTCCCTGATCAGAGACAACATCCTCCCAAAAAATGAATGATAGGAACCAGCAGATGGCATAATGGTTACCTTACCGGACTCCCATATAGTTGACTGCAGTTCGAGTCCCAGACCCATGGCTTAAACTCACTCCAGGTACATGTGCGTGCATGCCCAAAATCTTGAGAGGAGAATGAAGGAGAAGGGACTGCAGCATGGCCATCCCTCTGGAGGGTGATTTCTTGCTTTCTATCTCTCTGTCTGTTACCGTCTCTCCAGCAAGTATATGTGCCCTATAGCAAAAATCTCTTTCTAATAAAATAAAAATGAATTATAGTGCCTGCTATTATCTTTTACACCTCTGCAAATGCATTTGTAAAATGTGTATAAATTGTTAAGATAACAAGTTCAATCTAGGCAGCGCAAATCTTCAGGTGAGAATGTAAGAAGTGGAAAGCTAATGTGTATTGTAAACCTTCTAAGTGTCAAGCACTGTCTTAGACATTTCAATATGTTGGGATTGCTCCAACAAACACTGCCTATGTGTCATCATACAAAGATAAAAAGTCACATCCCTGTTCTGGAGAAGTGACACTTTGTCAAAGCCAATAGGTCCATAAACAAATAATTCTCAAATGGGAAATACAATTCCAGAGGAAGTGGCTAGTTTAAGGATGAGATTAAGCCTGAATTGAAAATCCTGTAGGATGTAGAAAAGTTTTCAATTAACATATTTTCTTTTTAGGTAGTTAAAAAAATATGGACAATTTAATACATATTTAAAAACAAAACAAAACAAAAAAACTGGGACCAGCAGTTGGCATAATGGCTACTTTGCTGGACTCCCATGCAGTCGACCATGGTTCGAGTTCCAGACCTGGAAGCTTAAACTTACGCTGGGCACGTGTGTGCCCAAGATCCTGAGAGGAGAATGGAGAAGGGATTGCAGCGTGGCCATCCCCCCCCCGGGGGGGTGATTTCTCACTCTTTGTCTGTCTCTCTCTGTCTTTCTGGGGAGCACATGTGCCCTATAGCAAAAACTTCTCAAAAAACAAACAAAAAAACTAGTAGAACTATTAACAAATGTGCACAACATAATGTAACATTCACTGTTGAAAAAGATGAGTATGTGTATATCCTTGATTTGAATATTACGCTCTGTACTGCCTTTTAAAAAGCATACTGTAGTCCACAAAGATATACATCACTATATATAAGCCAGAAATCATAATCTTTTTTTATTTTAAAAAGTTATTTTATTTAACTTTATCCATTTATTGATTTATTTTAATTTGTCTAGAGAGGGACAGAGTGAGAAAGAGAGAGAAACCACCGGGACTTGAACCACGGTCGGCCATGTGGGAGTCTAGTGCCTCTAGCCACCACGCCACCTGCTGACCCCCAGAAATCATAATCTTAAAGAAAAGAAAAGGAAACTAGAGAGAATAATATGCATTGATAGTCCCAAGTGGAGACTGCTAGGAACACCCAGCACTGGACTCACTCAGCCTGCTGGAAAAAATAAGAAGGGATTTGAAAACCTATCATCAGAGACCAGCAGGTGGAGTGGTGGTAAAGGTACTGTGCTCAACGTGGCTGACTGTGGTTCAAGTCCCAGACCTAACACTTGCCTTCTCTCTCTCTTT
>NW_006204105.1:1215292-1242842 GCF_000334495.1 Tupaia belangeri chinensis
TGGTAATTATGTGTGACCTGTAGTAATTTTTAAAAACAATAATAAATAAAAGTAAATAAATAATTTCTATTTTAACAAAATCTGTAGTCAGGCCTCAAGAGAAAAATATTTGGTCTCAAGATCAAGAGGAATATTGGAGGCAACCTTCCCCACTTGGTGGTAACACTCTTTTTTAAATTATTTTTTACAATCAATCATTATGTAGCTTTACAGCATAGAAAATAAATTTCCCAGAAAAAAAAATACTGTATGTTAATCCAATCAAAAATAATACCATACACATTTTTATCAACAGCTAGTTTTCCATTTTTGTTTCCACTGAATGTTCTGTTTCTTTTTCCCCCCTGATTCCCTCTGTTCCACCCCCTTATCTCCCACCCTTCTCCCCTACTGTCTCTGGTATCCATAGATGCTTCCATGTTTTTACGCCTTCTAATCTTTCTGGGATAGAATGCAAACATTCAGTATATTAGGTGGTCATAAAGGTCATAATGCATTTTTGCATAGAAAAAAAATGTATCATGAGTTTTTTGATGACCATATCACGCACGCACACGCTCCCGGCATGAGTTCTAAGCCACCGGGTCCAGGACACGAACTGCAGTCGACTACATGGGTGTCCAGCAACATAGCCATTATGCTAACTGCTGGTTCCCATGACCCAATATATTAAGTGGGGACATACAATGCCTTTCTTTTATAGTCTGACTTGCTTAATTTAGCAGTAAATTTCCATATTCATCCACTTTCTATCAAATGCCAGGTTCTTTTTTTTTTTTATGGCTGAGTGGTATTCCACAGTGTATGTGTGCCACGCTTTTTCAATCCATTCATCTGTTTTTGGACATTTGGGTAGATTCCATGTCTTAGCAATTGTGAGTAATGCTGCAGTAAACATGGATGTGCAAGTGTTTTTCTGAATAAGTGTATTTGGTAGATACCCAGGAATGGAATTGCTGAATCTTATTGTGGTTCTATTTGTAGGTTTTTGTTTGTTTGTTTGTTTGTTTTATTACACTCAATCTTTAAGGAACCTTCATATTGTTCTCCACAGTGATGGTACTAATTTACATTCCTTTTCCACTGCAGCCTCAACAGTGCTTATCATTCTTTATTGTTTTCTTTTTCTTTTAATATTAGCCATTCTGACTGGGGTTAGATGGTATCTCACTGTTGTTTTGATTTGTATCTCCCTTATGATAAGGGATTTTGAGCATTTTTTCATATGTTTTTTGGCTATTCGTATGTCTTCCTAAAGTCATCTCTTCAGCTCATCTGACCATTTTTTAATTGAATTTTTTTTAGGTTAGCTACTTGAGTTCCCTGTATACTTTGGTTATCAGTCCCTTATCCAAGGGAGAGCTTACAAATATATTCTCTCATTCTGAGGGTTGTTACTTTGCTCTAACTATTGTGCAGAAGCTTTTTAACCTGTTGTAATCCCACTTTTCTATTTTTGGGATTATTGCCTGTGCTTTGAGTGTCTTATTTAAGAAGTCTTTGCCTATTCCAGTGTCTCCAAGAGTTTCCCCTATGTTTTTCACCAGTAGTTTTACAGTTTGAGGTCTTAGATTTAGATCTTTGATCCATTTTGAGTTGACTTATTAATGGTGCAGTTTCATTTTTCTGCAGGTAGATACCAAATTTTTTTCAGCACTATTTATTGAAGAAATTTTCTTTCCCCACTGGATTCTCTGATGCCCTTTGTCAAAAAATCAGTTGGCTGTATGTTTTGGAGTTTATTTCTGGGATCTCTATTCTGTTCCATTGGTCTCCATGCCTATTTTTGTGCCAGTACCATGCTGTTTTGATTTTCACATCTTTGTAACATATTTTGGGGTTAGGGAGTGAGATGCCTCCTACTCCACTCTTTTTGTGCCATGTTGCTTTGATGACACAGAGTCCTTTTTTATGACCAGGTAGGCTTTATTCCAGGGCTGCAAGGGTGGTTCAACATACACAAAACCATAAATGTAATACACCATATTAACAGAAGGAAAGATAAAACCATATGATCATATCAATTTACATTTTGATGATAGAACTTCCATTGTGCCTCTTGAGCAAGTTAACCGATGTTCTCCAACAAGTAGAGCTGTTCATGAATATAGATAATAGATTGTCCTCGAAAGGGTGAAGAAGGGGAAATACCTCTATGTCACAGTCTCCCACATCCAGCTCAGCGAGTACGGATGAATCCTGCTGTTTTCAAGACAAGAGATTTTTCAGACTGGCTGTAAAAGTTAATGAACACTTCCCAATGACTCATTTCCTCTCTCCTGCTGTAAGATTTGCTTCACTATCAGAGGATGTTACAGGGCTTGCTTGCATCAGAGCTCATGGTCAATATCTCTGTTAAACATAAAATGATAAAGTCAAAGGCCATAAAAATTTGCACCTTATGAAGATGGGGAAGAACTCATAATAGTATTTTAAAAATAATAATAAGTAATTCATGTTGTTGTCTTAGGATTTAGAACTTTAAAAAAATTCTAAAACTTACTTTCCCATTATACAGTCGCAGATCTTCCTCACATCCTTTTACCAGACTTCGTTTTTTTACATTCTCATAAAATACAGCTTTGATTTATCATTCCGTCAAGTCTGTCCCACATCACTGTGCTTACCTGGTTGAGGTTCTTCTAATAGTACTGAAATGTTTAGATGGGTGGGGGGGAGGAAGCACTTTCAAAAAATTTCTGATACATACCAACAATAAAATAGTAACTGTACACCAGTTAAAATAGGTACTAAGTTACTGTCATACCAGCTGGAGAAAACCATTTATACTTGACCTCAAGTAAAGAAACAATGAGGAGCTCCACTACTTGAAGAGAAAGGCTGAGATCATTGCCACTCAAGCTTCACCAGTGAAAGTGGAGTTCCAATACATGCTGCAGATATGGCAAAATAATGCGTAACTCAATTTACAACATCATAGAAAATGGCAGTGACTTTTTTTGTTTTGCTAGAGGGCATATTCATTTCTGGAGACAGAGAGAGAGAGAAAGAGAAAGCAATAAATTGCCCCCTAGAGAAATGGCCACACCACAATCTCTTCTCCATGTTTCTCTCAGGATTTTGGACACACCTTTCCAAGTGCTCAGTGTGTTTTTAAAGCTGCTAGGTATGGGACTCAAATCACAAAGTCAGTCATGTGGGATCCAGTTGCCTTAACCACCACACCACTGGCTAGACCGTAACAAAGACTTCTTACCAAAGTGTACCCGGATTATCAGCTAAAAAACTCCTACTTTGAGATCTAACTAGATTTGGTTCAAATTCAAGTTCTACAGCTTCCCCCAAACTCTGCAAATCTCTCAAACGCTCAGGACTTAACTTCTTCAAGCTTTTCTCTGTCTCTAAGAGTCTCTGCAAACACTAATAATTCCTCTTTTGTTCCCTGTTAGCTTGTTTCCATGGAAATCTATTCCCATCTTCTTGATCTGTGCTATCCACTATGGTAGCCACTAGCCAAACAGTGTTGTTTAAATTTAACTAATTAGAATTAAATAAGGTTAAAATTCAATTCCTCATTCATATTAGTTGTTTTTCTGAGTATTCGATGGCCATATGTGGTTAGTGGCTACTGCAGTGGCACCACAGATGACAGCATGTCCATTGTCACAGGAAATGTTATTGGACAGTTGTACCAGCAAATCATTGGGTGGATGAAAGTTTATTGAATATTTATGGACACATGAGAAAAGATCACATTCCTGTTTTTTATCAGAAACTTCACTTTATCTTAGCATTTTTTTAACTTCCTACCTCTTTTCAGATTTGTACCATCCAGCTATAGAAATACACTAATGTATATGTTTCCAATTGGAGGAATCTTTGGAAGCTTAGTGGAATCACCACATAGCTGAAGATAAGATACTTCGAGTAGACTTAGAGCATGAATTCTTCCAAGAAAGAAAATAAAACCTTTTTTAGAAAGAGGTAAATTACTTTTCCAATAATAAAATGTTAAGTAAAGTTTTGTCTTTGGGGGAAAAGAGAAAGCTATGAGTGAGTCTGGTTCTCTGGAACCTCTAGAAAGAAACACCTAAGAAGAAAAGGGACAGGTATGGAAGCAGCTATTTGTTGGTTTTGCTTTTATTTTTTTCTCTTTTATAGCCTACAACACAAGGTATTCTAGGAGGTCTCCCATCCAAGTACTAACCAGGCCTTACCCCACTTAGCTTCCAAGATCAGATGAGATCAGATGCATTCAGAGTAATATGGCTACAGATGAGCCTTTAAAAAAGTGTTTTTAATATTTCTGCCATAGGGTGTGTGCGCTCATTAGAGAGAGAAACAGTTAGAAGGAAAGTGAGAAATCATCCCCCAGAAGTGATAGCCATGCCACAACCCCTTCTCCTCCATTCTCCTCTCAGAATCTTGGGCATGTACGCACACATGCCCATTGTGATTTTTAAACTGTTGAGTTCAGGACTTGAACCACAGTTGGCCATATGGGTATCCAGCACCCTGACCATAATGCCACCTGCTGGCCTGAGTCTTAAAAAAAAAAAAAAAATACAACCCAACTTTTTATGAAGTCAGTGTTCGGGTAACAGGGTGGGAGCTTAGGGGATCTACTAAATCACATATTTTGTTAAAACTTTTCTGTTTCACATGTGGACCAACACTTTTGAACCTAAAGGACTGGGAGTTACTATCTTAGTTCTCATTGGGCCACGAAGCAATGGTGATTGCCATTCAGCTGCCTAAAGTCAAAGATGCTATGTCAAACAGAATGCAGAACATAAAATGTATCTGATAATCTCTTCCTTGTAAATTAATAACTGAGGCTCAAAGACATAGTGTGCCCAGCGTTACACAATGAATGGGTAACAGAATTAGAACTTGTATCAAGATCCCTGAGAGGCTAAATCTTGTGCTCTCCCTCAGACCATCATGAGTCAGAAGAGAGTCTCTGAACTATTCATGCAAACCATGAAAGCATTGCTTTCTCATGCCGTATCATGAATTTATACACAGGTTAGAAAAATCCAAGGGCAAACACTGAAAAGCATTTTAAAAACAACTCTGGGCTGAGAGCAAGAAGAGCCTGGTTTCTGACATCAGTTTCACCATAACTAACTGAACTGAACTAGTCATTACACTTCTCTGGATCTTGGGTTCTTCACTAGTAGAGCAAAAGAGTAAGATTTGATGATTGCCATGTCCTTTCCACACTTAAATTTTCCTTCCTAAAAGGTCCTTTTATAGACTTTGTAGTTTGAAATTGAATGATCTCTGGCACCTACCCCTAGGTTAATCCTTTTCCAACTACACTAGAAAAATGAAATCTTATGACCCTTCCCAAATAACCTATCTTTCCAGTAAGACTGTAATTCAGTAACCAGAGCTAGATTTGGAGTCACAAGACATGGGATCAATGTCTAGCTCCACTAGTGACCAGCATCGTGAACCTGGGCAGGTTTCCCAGTCTCTCTTAGCACTGAGTGTCTTGAGTGTATATATTAATAGCAATGCTACCTTGCTCACAGGGGTTTTGTTTGGGTCTCATCTGAATGACAAGTGAAAACACTTTATTGTAAAATATTCTACCGATGTAATCTGTTCTTACATAATTACCCTGTTTTAGGATAAGATTTTAATGTATTGCTCCACAGGAACAACTAAAATAGTAGCTAGCTAAGGAACCTAGAACTTGCAGGGAGAGATGAGATTGGTGCTTTAGAAAGGAATGCCTGGGGACTAGCAGTTGGTGTAATGGCTATGTCACTGGACTCCCATATAGTCGACCACAGTTCAAGTCCCGGACCCGGTGGCTTTTATAAACTCACTCTGGGTGCATGTTCATGCATACCCAAGATCCTAAGAGGAGAATGGAGGAGAAGGGATTGCGGCATGGCCATCCCCCCTGGGGGATGATTTCTCGCTTTCTGTCTCTCTATCTCTCTCTGTCTTTCTGGTGAACGCACGCACCCTATAGCAAAAACGTCTCCAGAAAAGAAAGAAAGAAAGGAATGCCTGCATGTGCACCTCAAGTTACCCACATGGCCACCCCACGTGAGAGCAAAACCCTTTCTGTGGGAGTAGAATCTCGATTCTCCAGTGCTGAAATGATTCTCCAGTGCTGAAGTGAGGGCATCTTTCCAGAAAGGAAGGAGAAATTTTTAAAAATTCACAACACAGAGGAATAAAAGGAGAGAAAAGAAAAAATGAAATACAGGAGTGAAAGATGGACTTACAACAGATTGCAGGATATCATTCATTCTGATAACAAGGGTTGTAAAGAAAAGATTCTGTTTGCACAGAGGGAGAGGTCCTTTTCCCGGCTATGCAAAGCATAATTTACTGTGCAGTCTTGAGCCACATCTCATGCAGTTGGGTTTTTTGACTGTAGATAAGACTTTTATGAATGAATTATTATTTGTAAACAACATTATCACTCCAGGATTAAAACAAAACTTATTAATTCCTGCATAGAGAAGCTATAAGAACTCCAGAAACTTTGGGAGCACTCAGGACCCTGAAGCAGAGATCCCTGGAATCTTGGCCAAAAACCAGGTAATTCTGCAGCAGAGGATGGAAGGCTTTATTTGAACACCTGTTTTCTCTGTCACCTATTACCTGGGCCAGAAATGCTAAATTATAGTTCTAATGAGGCTTGCCATACTTCTTGTTGATATGTTGTTTGATTTGAATTACTGATTTTTTTTCTCTCATTGTAAATATCATGGGCTTCAGTGTCAAAAAGTGTTGGGCTAGATCATGGGCCTGCAATCTAATAGCTATGAAACTTGAGAAAGTTACTTAATCTCAGTGAATTCCAGTTTCTTCATCTGTGAACTCGGTTCTTAATGTTGACTCATTATGAGGGCTGAGAAGACATATAGACATTTGATGAATATTATTCACTAAAATTCACTTACAGATTAATCAAAAAAATGCTGCACTGCCTCTTTCCCAGTCAGCTTGATGGAGAAATTCTAACCATTTGCATTTTAAAGGGGCTTCAGGGGCCAGGTCTATAACCTCATGGTTAAGGCAGCGTATTGGAAACCAGACCCCACTTGCCTGACTATAGGTACAGTCTACCCTGGCAGCTTGAAAACTATGCTAGGCATGTGTGCATGTGGGCCTAAAATCCTAACAAGATGGGGAAACTGAGGAAAAGGGATTGCACTGTTATCAAGCCCCAATTAGGAGGTGCTTTCTTTAGCTCTCTCTCATGAATGTATGTGCCCTTTGGCAATTAAATTTTTAGGGAAAAAAAGGAAGGGCAGAAGGTTTCAGGACACTAAAATGCCCCGTTACTTTTAGAAGGAAAGTTCAGCAAAGGAGTGGAGGGTTCATGCAATGACTTTAAAATGGTGGAAGAGTGGGAGAGCCATCATACTTCCACACGCCTCACCCTTTGCCCCCTTCTCTATTAGCACTGAGTCAAAGTGCTCATAGGGACTCCATCTTAGACTTTCCAGGAATGTTTTTGTTTCAAGTGCTATTATTCTACCATTCCTCTTAGTCTATCATTTGAAAGTTTCACCATGTGTCCTGATTTTCAAATCACAAAGTATGGTCAAACAAGAGGGACCAGCAGACGGCATAATGGTTCCATCACTGGACTCCCACATAGTTAACTGAGGTTTGAATCCTAGACACGGCAGCTTAAAACACCAGGCACGTGTGTGGGAGTGCCCAAAATCTGGAGAGGAGAATGGAAGAGGGATTATGGAGTGGCATTCCCTCCGGGGGTTGGGGAGGGTGATTTGTCTCTTTCTATCTCTCTGTCTCTCTCACTCTCTGTCTCTCCAGCGAGCCCATGCACCTTATAACAAAAATCTCTCTCAAAAAAAAAAAAAAGTATGGTCAAACAAGAATTCAACGGGTTATTCATGGTAATCTTTATTTAGGGGAGAAAATCTAGACCCCCCAATTCCAAACTTATACTAAAATAAAGCCAGATAGATGAAAATAGAAAATATGAATGAATAGTTTAACCTTCTATGATAACGATGCCTAGAGGAAAATCATAAATATTACAATATAATGTTTGAAAATTTCAGAATGGAGAATATATATATATATGTAAAATAAGAAGAAACACACCAGAAAGTATTATTAGTAATGTGTGACACATACAACATACAATGGGCCTGGCAGGTGGCATGGAGGTGAAGGTGCTGGATCCTACACGGCAAACCATGCAATTTGAGTCCCAGATCTGACAGCTTGAAAATCATGCTGGGTGTGAGTGGGTGTGTGCCCAAAATCCTGAGAAGAGAATTGAGGAGAAGGGATCGTGGCATAGTCATCCCCCTGGAGGGTGATCTCTCACTTTTTCTCTGTCTCTCTTCAGTGAGTGCAGATACCTGAAGGCAAAAATCTAAAAAAGAAATATAAATATAAGTAAGGTCTCACAAAACATGAGGGTAAAAAAACCTAAAAGTTAAAAAAAAAAAACTTCATTAGCAATTTAAAAATACTGAAGTTTTTCTTTAATATGCTAAAATTAGCCAAAAATCTGCAATCACTTTGTTTCTGAGAATCAAAACCAGGTTACAAAACTCTAAGATGTGATTTATATAAAACTGCACATAGAGACAGATGCATAGGAAGATGTCTATACGTATTCACCAAATTATCTCTGGGAGACAGAATTTAGAAGTGATGTCACCTAAGTGTAAAGGAAATAGTGCCGAACTATTGTCAGGTCCGGTTGTACGTGATGACCAAAAGGCAAATGAGGCCTTAAGTTTTCTCATCTGTAAAAGGTGGGTATTGGGTCAATATGCTGTTATTTCAAACATCAAACATTTCAGTGTTGGAAGCACTTGATTTCATTTTCTTGACTATAGAAAGCGCACCGCCACGTCATCTATGAGAAAGCTTGTCTTGGCCGCCCTCTGCCGGCTTTTCTGAAAATATCAGGGTCTGGCTTTCCTTTACAAATTGCTTCTGCGCAGAACAAAAAACCTCCTCCAGGCCGGCTATACCATTGTTCAGTTCGGTTTCTCGCACTGGCCCCAGAAACTTGCAAGTGAGAACACACCCCCATAAGTTAAATTTTCCTAATATCTACATTTATTTTGAGATGCCTTTCATTATGAATTTTGGATTTAGGATATGAGAGTGAGCAATTTTTTCTTGAGAACATGAATAGAATAGGTTGAATTTGCTTAACTACTTAAAATGATGGGATTCTTTCTGCCTTTGTGATTTTTTTAGACGAGTTTCTGTATATCACTGTGATATAAATGTGATTTGGCATCAGAATTCTTGTCTTTCTGACCAGTGAAAACACGTTCAGATCCACAGATCTGGGTGAACGCAGGAGATTTAAAGAAAACTAAGCAGGACTCCCAAGTCCTTGTAGCAGAGGTGTCCAAAGCACTTCTATCCCCAGGAGAAGAGATGGCTTCCAAAAGCGTACGGCTGCTCCTGCTGCTGAGCTGTGTGGCTAACTCTGACGTCCTGGGAGGTGAGTATCCATCCCTTAGCTGAGCAAGCCTCCAGTCCACATCCCCACAGCATACATGACATAGCCAACTATTTGTCCCCACCCCAAATATATATTTAGGCACTGCAGCAAATAGATTTTAAACACAGGAATGAAAAAGAATGATATGATAAAGTTCACGGGCCCAGGAACCAGATAAACACCAACACTATATGGTTGTAAAAGCCACACTTGAATCATCAATTAAGTGTAAGCTGTAATGTAATTTCATAAGTTTATCGTGAAGAATAGAGATAATGTGTTTAAAGCACCTGACATCTAGCAGACTGTCAATAAGTCTTAGCTATAACTAGAAGTCTTATTTGAGCCTATCAAATACATGAAGTGGAATGTCAGAATCAGGGTGATTCTAGTTTGCAAGGAACCTGCAACCTATTTGGAGAGATGGCTCTTAAAAGCTTATAGACCAAGCAACCAGTACACAAAGTAGACCAGTAGGTGGCATGGTAGTTAAGGCAGCTGGATCCTGCATAGCCAACTATGGCGTCTGAATCCTGGACTTGGTGGTATGAAAAGAACACCAGGTGCATGTGTGCCCAAAGTACTGAGAAGAGAATGGAAAAGAAGGTATCGCAACATGGTCCTCCTCACCCCTCACCCTCCACCAAGGGTACATTCTCACTTTCTCTCTCCCTCCCTCTCTCTGGCAAGGACATGTGCCCTGTAGCAAATAATATGAATAAGTAAATAAATAGTAGCATGTTAACAAAGTAGGAAGCAATGCTGTAGAATCTACTATTGGACAAAGCAGGAGAAGAAAACTATGAATGAGTAAAGAATAAGTATCATGGGGACCAGCAGTTAGCGTAATGGCTATGTCGCTGGACTCCCATGTAGTTGACTGTGGTTCAAGTCCCGAACCCAGTGGCTTAAACTCATGCCAGGTGCATGTGTGTGCATGCCCAAGATCCCAAGAAGAGAATGGTGGAGAAGGGATTGCGGCATGGCCATCCCCCCTATGGGGTGATTTCTCGCTTTCTGTCTCTCTGGCGAGCGCACGCACCTTGTAGTAAAAACTTCTCAAAAAAAAAAGAAGAAGTATCATGGAATACCTAAAATGGAATTAAATTAAATGTGGGCTCACCCAGTGTAACTTCTTTGTTCTATTTTTGAGAAAAATGAAGTCCACGGGAAGATCGGCACTTACCCAGCCTTGCCGTCTGATGCTCTGGCTTCTAGTCCTGAATATCTCTCTCAGTCCCATGTGTCATTTCTGGCTGTTGTATGTGGAAGAGTGGATGAAGAATCCATGTATGGGCATCACTTCTGTTGAGCTGAGGGAATGCCCTTGGCCACAGGGACCATCAATTGGAAGGAAATACAAAGAGAAGCAAGGGTCTTTGGGCATCATGCTGGTCCCCACAGCTGAAGCTTGTGGTCCTCACCAAAGCCTACCCTTGACAGTTCCTTGTACTCATGGCTTTTAACCCCAACACACCTATTTCTAGCCACCACTTATCGCAACTATCTATGGATGCTTAGGTTCTTAGAAACTCAGCCACCTGCCATGAACCATGCAAAAGTGGACAATGGTTGGGATGTCCTTGAGCCCTTTCTGAAGAGCCACCTTCTGTGGTCATTTCTAAGTGACCAGGTGGTTCCCTGCTGCTCTGGTGCTGTACTGACCTCAGGCTTCCTTAAAGAGGCTTGAATTTTTCCCCAGTTATATCCTAAGTAATAAGAAACGAGCCTTTCCCACTCTAAGATTTCACCAGTTTCTCTGATTTCTCTCCCTAGAAGGAAGCAGAACCAGAACATTCACTACAGGTCTGTCCCTTGCTCTTTTTCAGATAGATTTTTCCTCCCACATGTTGAAGGACTTACTACTATTATTACTATCAAAGGAGCCTCCCTTGTGACATGTCTTATATATTCTCTATGCTACAACTAATGAAAAAAACTCTAGTGGAAATATGGGAGACTTAGAAATTAATGTTCTCTTTCAATAAGAGCTAGTGGTCAAGATTAGAACTCTTAGTACGTCCATAGTGATTTATTTGTCCTGGCCTGTAGCTGCCCTTAACCTGAAGTGGTGCATGCCATTGGTATGACGGGTGGAGAGACACAAAGCAACGTGATTTATGCACAGGAAGAAACTTCATCCACTCAATGTTTTCAATAATATTACATAATAACAACAATTTTAAGATTTTTTTTTGTCAAAGGGTGCATGCACTTATCAGAGTTAGAGAGACAGAGACAGAGAGAGGGAAAATAAGAAAGTCACCCCCCTAGGGGGTTGGCTACACTGCAATCCCTTCTCCTGCATTCTCCTCTTGGGATTTGGGGTGCACACACACACACACACACACACACACACACGCAAATACACACCCAGCATAGGGACCAGCAGTTAGAGTAATGGCTATGTCGCTGGACTCCCACGTAGTTGACTGCAGTTCAAGTCCTGGACCCTGTGGCTTAAACTCACACCAGGCGCATGTGCGTGTGTGCCCAAGATCCCGAAAGGAGAATGGAGCAGAAGGGATTGTGGCGTGACCATCCTCCCTGGGGGGTGATTTCTCACTTTCTCTCTCTCTGTCTCTCTCTGTCTGTCTGGTGAGTGCACGTGCCCTATAGCAAAAACCTCTCAAAACAAAAACAAAAACAAAAACAAAACAAAACAAAAAACCACACACACAGCACAATTTTCAACCCCCTGGGTCTGTAACTCAAGCCACTGGAGTCCAGCACCTTAACTACTGTGCCACCTGTTGGTCCCAATGATGATTGTTTTAATAGCTACAATTTTCTAACCAACTGTAGTATTGTTGGCTGAATAATTATGAGGCTCTGTGCTAATCACTGTACAGCATTATTCCAAATAATCCTCCCCATAATCTCATAAAGAAGCTATATAATATAGGTTCCCTTGTACAGACAAGAAAACTGAAGCTAAAAGAGGTTAAATAATGTTCCTAAGGTCACTCCTCTAGTAAGTGAGAGAGTAGAAAGACTATTAATGTAGTCTAGGCAAGATGGTAGGAGCTGAAGCTTCCTCCCCCTGTTTGAGTAGCTCCGAGATGCTCCCATACCCAGAGGCTCTGGTGCTGGAAGGACCATTGACTGCTGAGGAAACATGGGCTCTTCGCTGAGCTCCCACTTCACTCCCCATCTGGGCAGCCTCACAGGTCATGTCAACTCTCTGAAGAGACTTCCTTGTCTGCACGAGGGAGATATCCACCCCTATTTCTCAAGGAGGCTCTGGTAATTAAACAAAGTAATTTGAATGAATATTTAGCCCATGATTTAGAATAATTGGGTAGACCCTGTGGTGCAATGGTTAAGCCCTGTGCATTGGGAACTGGATCCCTCATGGCTGACCCTGTTTATACTCTCAGACCTAACATCTTGAAAAACTCCAGGAGCTTGTGTGTGCATGCATAAAATCCTAATGTGAGAAATAGAGGGTGAAAAGGTTGTAGCATGGCCATGGCCCATTGGGGTGGGGGTGGGGGGTTCTTCCTCTTTCTCTTTGTCTCTCTCACAAGCACACAAAGCACACCTTCCCTCTGACAATAATAAAAAGTAAGTCTGACTGGGAATCAGATGGTTGGGGGTCAAATCTTGTCTATTACTTATTTGAGATGGGACCTTGAGACATGACAATTTCCTTTTGCATTTTTTTCTTGTCTGGAACATGAGGATGATGATAGGGTTCTTATGAAGATATTCAGAATATATGTAAACTGCCTTCGTAGTACTTGGTACATAATAAATGCTCAATAGTGTGTGCAGTAGCAGAAGACAGCAACAACTGCAATATTGCACGGTGAGGGGCAGAGGGTGGTGAGAGAAAGATGGAGAACTGCGAAGGGAGAGGAGAAACAGCAAAGAATGAGAAACAGAACACTGACAGAGTCATGGATTGAAAGAGGCACACGAAGGCCCAAAGACAAAAGAGACAGAGAGACATGCACAAAGAATGAAAGATAGCAAGGGAAACATAGAGACATGCATAGAAAGAGCCAGGAAGACACAGATGCACAGAAAGAAAATTGAACAGAAAGAAATGGTCAGCGACAGGAAGAGGCAAAGAGAATGAGATTCTCCTTTGCTCTGAGCCTTTCAGGGCCCCCATGTGTGTTCCCGAGACCTTTGCCCTTACAACCTTTATTCAGGGGAAATAAAACCCATGGTGGTAAAGGGTCTGTCCTAACGTGTTTGCCCATAGAATGTCAAGCAGGGTCACTTTAGAGTTCATAGGAGAGATCAGAGTGAACTCAACGAGGAGCATCAGGGGTGAAACCAGGGGTCGCTGTTCTCAAACTTAACGTCAAAGATTTAGGCTCCTCTTTGTTCCCTCTTTCAGAATATTCTCAACAATATTAAATCTGAAGGTGTGTTCTCTAATGTCTCTCCAGCCTGTCCCTTCCTGAAGTGCAAGTCTATTTCATGACCCATCCTTTTTAGAACTGTAAACAATGATCAACCTCCTCTTTAAGACAATCTGTTTTTACTAAAAAGTCAAGGATCTCCTTTGCCTTCTTTCCTTCTGATAAAATAATCAAGACATTCAAACCCTCTTGTTATATCTATTGTTAAACTTCTAATTCCCTATTGTTTTATATGCAAGGTTGGGAGCATTGATGGCAGAAACATAGATGTTTAAATCGTAGAACTGAACCAATGAAGCAGCTTTTTCATCTTCCTGTGTGACTAGGGCAGGTGACCACCTTGCCTCCATTGTCACCTCCTTAAATTATTATGATTAAAATATGGTAAGGATAAACTGCTGAGCACAGCTCCTGGCACCAAGAAAGCACCTTATACTTGGAAACTAGTGATGGTGGTAGTAATAAAAGTAGCAGTGACATAAATGTTTCCATTTTGTTTAATATAAAATTATGTTTATATTTGTAAAGGTAGTAGAAGGTGAGACATTTCAGTTCATGAGTATCTTTGCTGCTTGTGCCTAACACATTTGAGGTGCTCCTTAAACCCTTTTCTAGGTTAGTTATAACTTACCATTCTTAGGCACAAGGCATGGCATGTGCAAATGATCTAAATCTAGAATGTGCATCAAGTTCCAGGACAGAGCTGGGATCACTGCATAGGAGGGTACAGCTGATAGGGCAGTAAGACCTGGCTGTAAAGCCTCTTAAATGCTAAATGATCAGAGAGTTTATCTGAAAGCAAAGTAGAATACCTAGAAGGTTCTGGGCAGAAAGATGAAAAAAAACAGAATTGTGAGGAGAACAAATGACAGACATGTCATTTGAGTTGGGAGAGAGGAAATGCTGTCAATCACCATCTGTGGACATCCACTGTAGTAGGAAAGACACTTACACCCATCTGTGGTGTCAAAGGGTAGCCACATTGTCACAAAACTCAAACTTGCTGACTTGGCATCATCTTCATCTTCTGGCCCCTCTGTACACCCAGCCATCTTCACTTCTTCATAAACCTCCAGATTTAGTAGCATGGCCTTTTCACTATCTGACTAGCAGGAAGAACATATGTCTCTCTGAATCTTGGATTCCCACGGTTCTAGGCCTTGCTTCTCCTATTCCTTGCTACCATGGGTGTGGGACGGATACTCTGTGCTTAAGGCAAACTTCAGTGCTCTTATTTCTGTGCAGCCCTTGCACATGCCCACCTCTGTTCCTCTGCCCATCCTAGACCTTTGGCCTAAAATGTCTCTTCCTCTTACTACTGATGAATGGCCCAGCTGTGCTCAAGTCTTGGTCATGCTGTCATTTAACCTGTCCTATGTCCTCCAGGCCAAAAGGATTTCTCACTTTTAGTAATACTTAAAACTGCCCATTAAGACCCTCCAACCACTCTTGTGCTGCCTTGAAGTATAGTTGGATGACCTCCATTATCTGTGTGAGATTTCAGCATCTGCTCACTAAATATACCCCAATTATGCATTCTAGAATCGGAGACATTACCATAGGATGGGTTCAGGGGGCCCACTGGACCCATGTGAGACAGACTAAGCTTAAACTCCATTATCACCTGACTTCGCTAGCTCCCATTTTCACTGGTAGGTCATTGTAACATTTGATATCTCCTGGAATTATTGTCAGGTCAGAGCCAGTGTCCAACAACCTCAAACAACTCTGATCATTTCCTTTTACCCAATGCACAATCACTCTAGTAAAAGGCTGTAGGTCTCTTTTGGGAAGGCTGGGAGAAATATTAACACTATAAAATTTCGGCAGTCTAGCAGTCTTTCTTTAAGACTCTTCCTCCCATTTATTCAAAGTGTACTGATTGTGTAAACTTTATAATTCTGGGAAGTGATTGTTTTTGCTATCATAACTAGTAATTGCCTTTTGTTTATGTGTAGACATCATCATGAGACCCAGCTGTGCTACCGGGTGGTTTTACCACAAGTCAAATTGCTATGGATACTTCCGGAAGCCGAGGAGTTGGTCTGATGCTGAGGTAAGAAATGTGAATATTTAGCATCTTTAAAGTAAGGAGCCACCCAGAGCCCACAGATTTTATTTGATTCAGTAGCAAGGGTCGTTCCTTGGCACTCTGAGGAGAAGCTGCCTGGTTGGTAAAATGGAGAGAAGAGGGTTGTTTATTCAGTCATTCAATTCATAGGTGTGGATGAAGCAGGTACTTTAAGCCAAGACCCTAGATGGGCTGTAAGGACAAAGGGTAAATAAGAAATGCCCTCTGCTCTCAACAAGCTCACTGTCAGTAGAACACAGAAATGCATAAATCAAAGGAAGATGAGGAACTTCTAGAAAGAATCATTGAGTTCCTATGTGAAATGCATTAGACAGACAGCAGTGTGCATGCAGGCAGTCCTGGAACAAGGGCCTCAGAGCCACCTGACAGAACGGGGAAACGGTCCAAACATTTGGAAGATTTCATTGTTCCACATGACCCACAAATGTATCAATTCTATTTCACTGAGGATTCATCTAAGAGATACCCAAATAGATAAAATAAGTTGCCACAGACAGGTGTGGGGAATCCATCAATGCCGCTGTCTCTCTGAATTGTGGTGGTTCATTCAAGTGGCTGACTGGGGCAGGGAAGCCGTATGAGTACATCATGGCATGACCTGAGCGTAATGCTCACAGAATCAGTATATGTAATGACTCTCAATTGAATATGTCCCCCAGAATTTATGTATTGAAATTTGGTTGTGACTGGATTAAGAAGGTGAAAACTTAATCCAAATATGATGTTGAGAGGTGGGGCCTCTGAGGGGAGATTAGGATTGAGGTCATCAGGACTGGGCCCCATGATTGACTGCTGTTGGGTTTATAAGGAGGGTGAGTGAGACAGACACAGAGACATGGACACAGAGTTAGCAGAATTAACAACCCCAGAACCAGAGTGCAAAGGAGGTGGTGGGGAAACAGGGACAACGTGGGCCTGGAAAAACCCAACGTCTGACCACTGCTGGCTCACTGCTGCTAACCACTCCTTGCTACTGTTACTGGCCTACCTTAATTCTTGAGACTTCTGGAAGCTGATGGATGGAACATTGAGCAATGCATGCAGATTTGAATTTGGGCTTAAGAGGAAGAGGTCTGAGTTCCTGTTACAGCTTCATCATTACCAGTTGTGTGAACCTGTGTGGAAAATATCACTTAAATACTCCAAGTCTATGTCCCCTGTATCATAGAAATACTTTGTGGCTGGTACACAGTTAACACTCAATAAATACTGACTGGTTAGTATGCCTCAAGAAATTGAGAATCAAATGGAATTACAGGTTTAAAAGCATTTTGCTATTGTAAAGTGGTTTTCAAGTGTGCGGACTAAATTATTATTAAATAGCAACCATACCTGATCTGGTAAAGAGTAACAAAAAGACTGGAAGTAGTAAAACCCTGAATAACAGTGACCCAAACTCTGTTTTTATTAAATTAATTCTATTTTTTATCATATAGACAGATCCTGTAATATAACCTCAAAAGAATATAAAATAAAATTTACACACATGCACACATACACACACACACATGTTTGCTTTGTTTAACAAATAGGTCTCTGAAGAGCAGAAATTGATCATGTCACATGTTCCATACACTCTTTAAAGCAATGAGTGATTATCATTTATTAATCTTTAAGAAGAATTCAGATTGCACTTCTTTGAATATAAAAAAAAAAAGTAGCACTTTTTCAGAGGAAGAATGAAAGAATTTGGGCTCAGTATCAAGATATACAAGAATTAAACAGAGTTGAATTTAGAGCTGATGGTTTTTATTAAAGAGGCAATAGAGAGGCCAGCAGTTGGCATAATGGCTATGTCGCTGGATTCTCACGTAGTCAACCACGGTTCGAGTCCCGGACCCGGTGGCTTAAACTCACGCCAGGCACGTGTGCGTGCATGCCCAAGATCCCGAGAGGAGAATGGAGGAGAAGGGACTGCGGTATGGCCATCCCCCCTGGGGGGTGATTTCTCACTCTCTGTCTCTCTGTCTCTCTCTGTCTGTCTGGCGAGCGTACGCACCCTATAGCAAAAACCTCTCCAAAAAAAGAAAAAAAAAAAAAAGAGGCAATAGAACGGAGAATTGTATATTGGCCCCCGGTGCAATTTAGCAGGTGGGAAGAAATCCCCAAATCCAACCAGATTTGACACTGTGTCTATTGTTGAAGAAAGAAAGATGAACAAGCTTATCTTCCATCAGCAAGTGATTCCAGGGACCCAGACATTCTAATCCAACATTTGAAAGAGTCTCTTCTCCTCTGAAGAATAATTTCAGATACTTAAGCAATTCGTCTGACATTCATTTGGTGACAAGTAAAAATAAGTTACTGACCACCATTTACAACTTATAAACATATCATCGTTGTATAATCTAGGGTAATAATAACTTAAAAGACACAGACTTGGAAGTTAAGCAAACCTGGGCTCTATTATCATGTCTAGCTGCCCTTTCTGGTCTGTCGTTTGCCCATCCATTAATGGTGAGCCTGAGTTCCTGACTTTTTTTTTTTGGAGAGGTTCTCGCTATAGGGCGCATGTGCTCGCCAGACAGACAGAGAGAGACATAGAGACAGAAAGCGAGAAATCACCCCCGGGGGAATGGTCACGCCACAATCCCTTCTCCTCCATTCTCCTCTCGGGACCTTGGGCACGCACGCACACGCGCCCGGCGTGAGTTCTAAGCCACCTGGTCCGGGACGCGAACCGCGGTCGACTATGTGGGAGTCCAGCGACATAGCCATTATGCTAACTGCTGGTTCCCACTTCCTGACATTTTTGTTAGGATAAATGGGATAGTATCTGTGAGGTGCCCAGTATGCTGGAAGTATCTCACGTCAAGCATGACCTTATCTGTTCTGAGACATATATTGTGTTCATGTGCTAATCATGTTGATTCCACCTCTGGAATCAAGTATGTGCTATGAACAACAGTATGTCATGGATTAATTGACAGTGATTATTTTTCTCACCTTTTAGTGGGACATAATGGCACATTTTTACATGCTACATCAGTTTCTTAAACTTGTTAAAATACAATATTATACTACGTTTGGTCCTTACATCTCCTAAGTAGCAATAATTACTTTTTTCTACTTTACAAATGAAGAAGCTGAGTTCAGGAGTGGCTTGTCAAGGCCACATAGACTAACAAAAGGCAAGACCAGAACCCTATAAACTTCTTCTGGCTCTAAATCTCTTACCTTTGCCTTGAGCTACCCCTTCTGAGACCTGATGTTGTGATGGTTGCATCGTCTCCCATGATGAAAACCAATAGATGTCTTCTACAAGTTTAGATAACAACTTCTAGAGGAGGGAGCGACTTGTGATTCCATTCTGCATGGTTATGCTAGAGCTCTGAAGAGAGAGCTATGCTTCCAAACCTTCTGGTATCATTAATGGGGCCTCCCTTTGCATGCAGCTCGAGTGCCAGTCTCATGGGAATGGAGCCCACCTGGCATCTGTCCTGAACTTAAAGGAAGCCAGCGCCATTGCAGAGTACATAAGTGGCTATCAAAAGAACCAGCCTGTATGGATTGGCCTACATGACCCACAGAAGGTAACCTTAAATCTGGCTGGCTAAGACCCCTTGGGAAAGCCAGACTTATCACCCTTTCTGGGAAACTGTCCTGGCCTACGTAGGACAGCAGCTCCTACCTTCTATCTCCGGGATTACAGGGTTTTCCTGTTGCTGTTTCTCTTCTGTCCCTGGAGTTGTAGGGTATCCCTGTTGCTTCTTCTTTCTCTGCAACTGCAGAAACCAGATATTGGTTTTTGAAGGCTGGAGAGCTCCTCCTTCAGCATAGCAGATTGGGAGGGATCCCTGTTGATGAGCTCAAGTCGAACTGCTTGGCTTAGGTCTGCCTGTTGGTCCTGCTATCTTTGTGATTGCAGGGTCCTCCTGTTGCTCTTATTTCTCTCAAGACCACAACATTTTCAATACAAAGAAAATGTAGTTATATGTAAAATATTTATACCAGATATAAATATGCATGATCATGAATTAGTAATGTTTTTCCCTTAGTGGTTGAACGGAATGACTTCTGTATTTTTCCTTAATTACACATTTCTATACTTTCCCAATTTTTACTGTGAAAAACTGCTTTAGAGGGACCTAGGGGACCACCTTGGCTGTAAGCAGGTGAGCCAATGACCTATGCATTTCTCCCACCTCCTGTTCTTACAGAAGCAGCAGTGGCAGTGGATTGATGGAGCCACATTTCTGTATAGATCCTGGTCTGGCAAGTCCATGGGAGGAAACAAGCATTGTGCTGAGATGAATTACAGGAACAGTAAGTTCTAATATATCACCCCTTACCTCTTCCCAAATTGCAGCTCCTTCTTTTTGCACATTAAAAGGAAAAAAAAAGAGAGAGAGCAAAATATGGAAGCCTGCTGGTTAAGAAAATTGGATTCCATTTGGCTGACAGCAGTTTGAATCCCAGTTCTAGAGGTTGAAAACATGCTTGGGGTGTGTGTGAGTGTGCATGTCCAAAATCCCCACAGGATAGAGAAACTGAAGAGAAGGTATTGTGACATGATCATGCACCAGTAGGTGCATGTATTTTAGAACATCCCAGGGGGATGTTGCCCAGCCAACTGGTAGTACCATTTCTTTATACTCTGTGACCTGGCTCTGGGTCCTGTGAACATGGGTATGGGTAGGACCCAGCCACTGTATCTCTGAGAACTAGGAGCAGGAGGACCCTGCCTCATACCCTACTCTCACCACACCCACCCACAGGCCACAGTTCCAGATGTGCTGGTCAGAGCACAAGCAGACACCTAACTGGGGATGATTCATCACTCTGCTGCAGCCATCCTAGATGACAAGTGACCCTGTGGAGCTTAGTTTCTGGAGAGAAATGTTGGACCTCTCCTCAAAAATACATCAGTCCTTCAGAAGACCGCCTACTCCTTGCTCATTCCTTCTATAAAAGTGGATGGCCTGTGACTGGCTTCAGCAGCTTCCAGTTACTTGAACTTTGAGCAGGAGATCCTTATAGCCTTAGCTGTGGAAAGAGCATGCTCAGATCCTCCATGTATCCTGCTTCAAACATAAGAGAGCCCATCATTTTCAGTTGATTTTTTTTTAAGAATTATTTTATTTAACTTCATTTATTTTTATTTTAATTTGTCTGGGGGGACAGAGTATGTGTGTGAGAGAGAGAGGGAGAGAGGGAAAGTGAGAAAGAAAATTGCCAGCTCTGGGACTTGAACCGTGGTCAGCCATGTAGGAGCCCAGCACCCTTAACCACCACGCCACCTGCTGGCCCCTCAGTTGATTCTTATCAAGCCCTGTCTTCCCTCAAAAGCAGTACCTGGAGTGAGTTTCTGTGACTATGCGCAACATTTAAATTATTTTTCTTTCTGTTAGCAAAATTAGCATCTGTATTATGGTTCTCCAGAAAGAGATGATAGGATGTATATCCAATTACAGTAGAGAAATAGAGAATTATTTTGAAAAATTACTCAAATTGTAGGGGCTGATAAATCTGAAATCTGAACAGTCAGTTCTGTCCCAGCTGAAAATTATTGCAAGAGCTGATGTTGCAGTCTTGACTCCAAAGGCAATCTAAAAACAGAATTCCTTCCTCTTTGGGGATTCTCAATCTTTTCTCTTAAGACCTTCAACTGATTGGATGAGACCCACCCACATTATGGAGAGTAATTTACTTTGCTCAATCTATTGATTTAAATGTTAACCAAATCTAAGAAAATACTTTCCCAGCAATATCTAGACTGGTGTATGACTGAGCACCATATCCTAGCCAGGTAGACACACAAAACTAATCATCACAGTACTTTATCTGTGACTCTAAGTGAAACACCCAGATAACTCTGGAATGCTCACTACAGAACTCGGGTTTAAATGTTTATCTATTTTCTTACAGACTTTTTAACTTGGAGCAACAATGAATGCAACAAGCGCCAGCATTTCCTGTGCAAGTACAAACCATAGAGCAAGAATCAAGATCCTGCCAACCCATGTACTGGCTGCTTTCCCATTTCCTTCTCTGCCATGTTAGCTAAATCTGATCATTACCTCAGAGAGTAAACATGGTAATTAAGATTGATGAGGCTCCTATTGCACTGACTTTTCTGGACTTAACACAGAGACAACATTGGTACGATAGTGGCTTCTGGCCCTGAGCATTCACTTCACAATCTCTTGCCACAGTAATCCTCTTTCCTCCTCCCCTCTCTCTGGCTGCCATGAGCAGACTAGGTGTGTGCATTCTTGACTGAGATAACTAGATAACTAGATCTTGGGCAATAAGGGGCAAAGGTTTAAAGACAGGAGGAAGAAATTCAGACATGATCTTCTTGCCCCCTTTACCTCTGTACCTCCTCTGCCTTCCCCACTGACTACATCCTTCCCCTCAGGCACCTGCTTATTTTTCTGTTTGCCATGTGAACGTTTACCAGTAGAGTAGTATGAGCCATAAATTCTTTTAATAAATATACTTGTTTACTTGAGGTCACTGTGTTTCAATTCCAAAATGGTGGGAGTGGAAAGGCGAAATGAAACTCAAAAATATATACTCAAGTGTTTCTTCATCTCCTCCCTCACTGTCTTTGCCTCACAAATATCCAGCAGTATCCCTTGTATGAGCAAGGGATATGGAAATGGCATGCCTGCCAAACTGAGCAGGACTAAGTGGGGTGTTATTTAATTATGAGCGTTTCTCAGCTTATGAGGGAACAGTCACAAGGCAGTGGAGCTGACTTTGGGCCTGGCTGTGTATCTCTCCCTTGCTACTAACAGCTTATGGGGCCTTGTTCAATTCTCTTCACCTTGTGAGGTTTGGGTGTTCCTCATGAGTGTTGCTCTAATAATGAGGAATAATTTTGTCCTCAAAAAGACATATGGCCCCCAGGACATAAATCTGCATGGCAGTGTAAGAAGCAACAATATGGATTCCATAATTACAGAAAGTGTGGTTTTCATATAATTACATTAGCATTTCTTGGAGGGAAATATCACCAGAGTAAAGATCATGATGTTCAGCTGTGCTATGGGGATGACACTTCTTCATCCAAGTCATACTGCAAATGGGGACACACATAGTCTTATATCCTAAGACCGGAGCACTCCCTTTTCACTTTGGCAGGCTAAGACCGTATGGAGAGCTGGCTAGACAAAGGGTACAATGAAGAAAGAGAAAGAAAATAATTGAATCTTTGGCCCCCCAATCACCTCCCCCTCTTTACTCTCGTTTCCTTTCTTCATCCTTCCTCTCATCACACCCTTATCACTCTTTTGTTTGTCAATGAGGAAAACACAAAAATAATGTATTGTTCCTCCCAAGATTAAAAAGTCTTGTCAACCCAAAAGATAGTAGCAAGATTTCAGAAAAGATGACAGATAGATGGCAAAAGGTCATTGTTTCAAAGTGTGTAGTTATCTTCAGCAAAATAGCAACCACCAACTCCTAAGGGAAGCAAGTCACTACTGGGAAAATAGACAAGAGTGCAGATTCCGTAATAGAGATGATAGATAAGTTGGAACTGTTACACTGATAGGAGCCACGTGGAACACTGTTGGAGCAAATGTTACATTTGGCAGTATTACCTGCAGAAACTGGAAGAATATAAAGAAAATAATGGATGAAGATATCCCCCTAAGGTACAAAGTTGCCAATTTTTTTCTGATTATGACACATATGAGAGATAAAGGATACCGTGACCCCCTTTCTCTCCTAACCCATTCACATTTTCTTTTTTAAAAATTTATTCTTGAGACCAGCAGATGGCATAGTGGGAGTTGTTGGATTCCCACATGGCCAACTGGGGTTCGAATCCCAGACCCAACGGCTTCAAAAATCACGTTGGGAGCATGTGGATGCGTGCCTAGGATCCCAGGAGGAGAATAAAGAAGGGATTATGGCATGGCCATCCCCCCTGAGGAATGATTTCTTATTTTCTCTGTCTCTTTCTTTCTGGCTAGCGTATGTGCCATAAGGCTAAAAACCTCTCCAATAAATAGTTTATTTCTTTCATTAGTGAGAGAGACAGAGAGAATTGCACTCCCCATAGGGTCTTTGTGATCTACTTCTAGACTCATTAGCAATCTCTGGAGCATAGAAATACACATTCCTGGAGTACTCAGGGAGATCAGGAGACCCCAGAACTTCCCAAGTGGATCAACATAATAGATATGGTGTTTTATCACTGTGCCACTCTCTGGCCCCTTCATTTATACTTTCAAGAGGAAAAATAGCTTCACAATAGCAAAGAAGAAGAAATGAACAAAATAAAAACTAAGTGAGTAAAAGGTAAGATTTACAAAAACAAAGTAAAATCCAACAACTTTTCTGTGTGTATATATGTATATATATATATACATGAAAGAGGTTTTTGCTATACGGCATTTGTGTTCACCGGATAAATAGAGAGAGAGACAAAGAGAGAGCAAGAAATCATCCCCCAGCAGGGTAGCCACACTGCAATTCTGTCTCCTCCATTCTCCTCTCAGTATTTTGGGCACACACACACATGCACCTGGCATGTTTAAGCTGCCAGGTCCAGAACTCAAATCGTGGTTGACTATGTGGGAGTCCAGCAATGTAACCATTATGCCATCTACTGGTCTTCTATAAATATATTTAAAATATATTTTAGAATAGTTCCAACTGAAAAGCATCACCAACTTAAAAGAATCTTGGCAACAGAATAATAATAAATCAATCCCCAAACTGTTGGAATGCCAATGATCTGCATGTATGCAATATGCAATGCACAATGGGTATTTCAGGACTTTCCCAAGTAGAAAAGCAGCCACTAACCTTATTAGAAGGCTGGAGTAGTTTGTGGGTCATTTTAGAACTGTGGTAGCTTTTTAATTTATGCATATGAAGTTTTATTCATCTTTAATTCACTGAGTAGGCGTGTCATTCAGCAAATCTTTACTGAATATATACTGCATGCCAACAACTCGTTTTAAGAGCTGGAGATCCATCAGTGAACCAAACAGACAAATTTCCTTTGCTGTCATAGAGCATACTTATTAGCAGGGCTGGGAAATGGAGGTAGAGAAACAATAAATCAAGGAAAGGATGTAGAATGAGAAGATGACAAGTCCTAGGCTGGGAATGTGAAACCATGAGTGGGCCGAGGGGCAGGCATGCGTTGGGATGTGTACGGAATAGTTAGTGTGCTTTTGTTTGGTCACAACTGACAGCCAGGTGGAGAGCAATGAGTTTTTGGGTGGTTTGTCTTTTGTTTGTAATTTTTGTTTCGTCACAGCTGACAACAAAAAAGAGAATTATTGATCATTGGTTTTATGTTATTACACAGTTTATTAGTACATTCAAGCTTCAGGTATAATGGCCAAAGCTCAACAAAGTCACTGGGATAGAGTTTTTCTTTCTCCTTTTTTTTTTTTTTTTGGTGATTTTTGCTGGAAATTGGCTGTACTGTCAGGCCCATCTAGTTGCCAGATGCTACAGCAGCTACAGCTCTCCCCTCTCCGGGAAAGAGGCCCACAGCCCTTAAACAAAGGCCTGAGGTGAGTTCTGTGCTCATTCCCCACTCTCACTATCTAGGAGGAAGGAAAATGATGGTTAACTTAAGTCACAGGTCACTCCTGCAGAGTCCAGGGGGTTTACTCAACTTCATCTGAAGAGTAGGACCACTGCTAGTCACTATGGTACCTTCGTAGAAACTGAAAAAAAGATGACCCTTTTTCATGGGAAAACGTAGCCCCAGGGACTCACAAGACCAAAGCAGGCTGGATTTTAGCCCTTAATTGTCCCCTTGGCTGTACACTCATGCAGTGTGCACTACACAACCACACAGCTCTATCTGTGGCCCTCCTGACAAATGCAAGCTGACAGTGGAGTAGAGTCGTTCTCTGCCGAGGGCCCAAGATCCATCCTTTAGGGAATTCTGTCCTCAGATCCCACTGTAATCAGGATCAGGAGTCTGAACTGAGATTGAAGAAGTACCTAATGCAAGAAAGAAAATTTAGGTAGATTTTTCTGAAATTTGTCCACTTATATAAGACTTCAGTCACAGCCTATGGTGGTTATTATAGTGAAAAAGGCAAAGAGTTTGGAATTAAGCCATTCTGAATCTCTGACTTTGCCTCAAACTGGCTTAGTGTTATTGATCCTACAGTCTCTGAGCCTTTGTCTCCTTTTCTTGGGGATCTGAGGATTAAATTAGTTAATATATGTGAAAAGTTTGGAATGGGGCCTGGCCTATATGCTTAACACATGTTATTGCCCTCTATGAAAGTTACACAAGTTACCATAATTATATGCTTAACTCCTGTATCATAAACTATAACCTAGCATCTTCTGCTGGAGACTAAGAGGACAAAATATAGGCGAAAGCTTGGATTCCAGAAGAGTCTATCTATGTGTGTGTATATATATATATATATACACACATATATGTGTGTGTATATGTGTGTGTGTGTGTGTATATATATGTATGTATTTGCCAGAGGGGATGTGTGCTCAGAGATAGAAATGGAGCTTGACAGAGTTTTGACTCCACAATTCACTCCCAACTTCAGCCAGCCTGGATCATGGGCATGCATGAGCCTGGCATACTCAGGGAAGTCTCTGGACACAAACTAGTAACCTTCCCAAGTGGGTCTGTCTTGCAGAGCCCAATATTTTATCACTGTGCCACCATCTAGCCCCTTTTATTCCTTCTTGCTCTTATTTATGAAATTATTTTTGTAATACATAGAACATAAACATGCTTTTATAGTCAAAATCATGCAAAAAGATATTCTCAGAGAAATGTTATTTCTTTGCATTCCTCTCCCTCTATTTTCTCCCGACCCCTTGGGAGAATGTTTTCATCATCTAGTTTAGATTACTCAATAAATATTCTGTTTAAACATTTGGTTAGTTTCCAGTATTTTGCTATTTCAAAACAATCTTGTGCATATGCTTTTCTCCCCGTGTGTGTGTGTGTGTGTGTGTTTGGAAGTGTATTTACTTCCTCGTGTATTTAAACCCCTAGAAGTAGGATTTCTGGGTAAAAGGTTATATACAGATATAGTTTTGTATTTGAATATATACTGACACATTCCTCTCAATTTCTTTCTATTCCTATCAGTAACATATGAAGGTGTCCATTTTCCCCATAACTTGGCCACAGAGTAATAACAAGCTTTTACATTTTTGCCAATGTTGTGGATAAGACATGGACTTTTTTGCCCGCCCCCACTCAGAGTTCTGTATGAATATCTTTATATCACTGGGGAAAAATAACCAGCATATTTAATGACAAGTCCATTGAGAAGATAATTTCTAAAAGGATTTAAAGGGAGAGTTCTATAACCAATTAGTCTAGTCACATTAAAACATTTATAAATTGAAGGTTTTTTTAAAAAAATTTATTTTAGGGACCACCAGTTGGCATAATGGCTATGTCGCTGAATTCCCATGTAGTTGACTGTGGTTTGTGTCCCGGACCCAGTGGCTTAAACTCACACCGGGCGCGTGTGCATGTGTGCCCAAGATCCCAAGAGGAGAATGGAGGAGAAGAGATTGCCACGTGGCTATCCCCCCTGGGGGGTGATTTCTCGCTTTCTGTCTCTCTGTCTCTCTCTGTCTAGTGAGTACATGTGCCCTATAGCAATATATATATATATATATATATATATATATAGTAATATCCTTGAATTGATAAGCAAGTATGCT
>NW_006204105.1:1261377-1273122 GCF_000334495.1 Tupaia belangeri chinensis
TATATATATATATATATATTTTAGGGGCCAAAATATATATATATATTTTAGGGGCCAGCAGGTAGCATGGTGGTTAAGGTGCTGGACTTTTACATAGCTTATGGCGAGTTGAGTCCTGGACCTGGTGGCTTACTTTCTCATTTTCTCTCTTTCTCTGTGGTTAATTAAATAATAATAATAAATTTAAAAATTAAAAAGAAATTTTTATTTTATATACAAATAGCTACCATGGTTTCTTTCATTGGGTGGATATCTGGATAATCCAGTCAAGGAATATTACTTAGTCCAATCTGACGAAGCCTATGTTCTTCAAATGCTGACAGAAACACTGACAGCATAGGGACGAGCAGATGATGGAATGGTTACATCTCTGGACTCCCAGGTAGTTGATTGTGATTCAAGTCCTGGACCTGGTGGCTTATAACTCATGCTGGGCACATGTGCGGGCATTCCCAAAATCCCAAGAGAAGAATGGAGGAGAAGGGGTTGCAGCATGGCCTCTTCCTGGGGGGTGATTTTTCACTTTCTGTCTCTCTGTCTATCCGGTGACTACACACACCCTATAGTAAAAACACTCTCTCTTAAAAAGTAAAAAAGAAACATTGACAGCACATATTGAAGCCATATTTCCAGAACAGATCACGCAGGTTTGAGCACACTTGGCAAGAGAAAGAACTCTGGCCAAGTTTTCAAGGGTGGCTTCAGTAGAGCTACTGGTGACCTCTCTTGTGTTCAGTGGAGCAGTGAAGCAAAAGGGACATGGACTTTAATATAGTTTACTTTGGATTTTTCTATGATGAGTAAAGTTGAACACCTTCTAGTGTGTTTAAAGGTTATATTTGAGTACCTCTTTTGGTAAATTTTATGTTCTTGTCATTTGCTCATTCTTCTGCAGGGGTTTTGGTCTTGTTCTTCAAGTTTTACAAGTTATTTATAAATTAGGGATATGAATGTTTTGTTTGCCTAACACATGGGAGGAATATAGACACACACGTGGTGGAGTTGCATACCAAGCATCAGTGGGACCAGCAGTTAACATAATGGCTATGTCACTGAACAATCATGTAGTCAACCGCGGTTCGATTTCCAGACCCGGTGCCTTAAACTAATGCCGTGCGCATGTGCATGCATGCCCAAGATCCCGAAATCAGAATGGAGGAGAAGGGACTGCGGCATGGCCATCCCCCCTGGGGAGTTATTTCTTGCTTTCTATCTCTCTGTCTCTCTCTTTCTGGCGAGCGCACGCACCCTATGGCAAAAACCTCTAAAAAAAAATTCAATAAGCATTTCTATCAGACTTAGTACATGTGAAGGCTTTGTAGTCATTGAATTAATAAATGAAAAGGAGAGTAATCTGAGTGCATGGAGATTGAACTAAAAATGATTTATTTTGAAGTTTGGCATGAGTGAAAATTTACGTGATCTGGGTTAAATTTTTTAGGACACAAAAAGCAGAAACCACAGAGGAAAATAATAATAAATTTGACTTCAAAATGTAAAACTTTTACTCTTAAAATATACTGTTAAAAAGATGTAAAAATTCAAAAAAAATGTTGGGACAAACAGATGATGTAGTAGTTCGGGCACCAGACTCCTGTATGGTCAACCACAGTTCAAGTCCCAGACAGCAGTTTGAAGCATACTAGGTGCATATGTGTGCATGCCCAAAATCCTGAGAGGAAAAGGGAGCAGAAGGGGTTGCAACATGGGCATCCCCCATGGAGAGTGATTTCTCAATTTCTGTCTCTCTGTCTCTTTGGCAAGCACAAGTACCTTATAACAAAAATCTCTCTAAAAATAAAAAAAAAAAGATAAAAAAAAGTTATAGAATGGAAGAAAATTTTTGCACAACATATATCTGATAAATGACTTGCAATTAATATGAGGACAAATAAATCAATTTTTAAAAATGAATAAAACTTGTAAACAGACATTTCACCAAAGAAAGTATATGAAAGGCCAATAAACACATGAATAGATACTGAACATCACTAATCATTAGAGCAATGCCAGTTAAAACCAAATGTGATCATCCCTGGAGTACAAGTGTGGTTCAGCATAAGAACATCAATTAATATAATGCATCACATTAATGGAATACATTGTAAGAGCCACACAATTATATCAATTGATGCAGAAAATTCATTTGACAAAGTCCAGTGCCCTTTCATAATAATAATTTTTTTAAATGACAAATAACTAGGAGTAGAAAAATTACTCTACATAATAAAGAGCTTTTTCAAACAATCTGTAGTTAATACACTCAATAGTGCAATCTTTCCCCCTGAGATCAGCATGTCTGTGCTCATCACTACTATTCCACTGGAAGTCCTATCTAGAGTCATTCAGCAAGAAACGAAGTATAAAGAATCCAAACTAGAAAGAAAGAACTATTTCTATTACCATATTGCATGCTACTATATACAGAAAACTCCAAGTAATATATTTAAAAAGCTTCCAGAGAAAATAAATTAATTCAGCAGTTATAGGGTACAAGATGAGCATGCAAAAATAAACTGTATTTCTATAAATCTGCAATGAACATCCAAAAAGAAAATTAAGAAAGCAATTTCATTTACAATAATATCTAAAAGAATTAAATACTTGGAAATAAATTAAACTAAGAAAGCAAAAAATGTGTAGCTAAAAATTACAAATGAGCCCAGCAGGTAGCATGGAGGTTAAGGTGGCTGGAGACCACACCATCGACTAAGTGGTTCAAGTTCCAGACGACTTGAAAAACTCACAGGGCACATGTGCATGAATGTCCAAAATTCTGAGAAAAGAATGGAGGAGGGATTGTGGTGTGGCCATCTACCCTGGGGGATAATTTCTCTCTCTCTCTCTCTCTCTCTCCAGGAAGCACACATACCCTATAAGAAAACAAAACAAAATGAACAAATAAACAAAATTACAAAACATTACTAAAAGAAAAAATAAGACATAAAGAAATGGAACGACATACTCTGTTCATGGGTAGGAAGGTTTGAAATTATTTACATGTCAATATGACAAAAAGTGATCTGCAAATTCAATGTAATTTCTATCAAATTTTTGACAGCTTTGGGTTTTTGTTTGTTTGTTTTGGAGAAATAGCAAAGTTGATCCTTAAATTCATGTGGAATTGCAAGAGCTTTAAACATCCAAAACAATCTTAAAAAAGAACAAAGTTGAAGGATTTATATTTGTGATTTCAAACCTTACTACAAAGCTTTAGTAATCAAAACAGTGTGGTACTAGCATAATGACAGACTTACAGACCAATGAAATAGAATTAAAGAGTCTAAAAATAAATTCTTACATTATGACCAATTGATTTTTGACAAGGGTGTCAATCACTTAATGAGGAAATCATCTCATCTGAATTTCTGCATGTAAAATAATGAGATTGAACCCCCTACCTCAAATCATACAGCAAAACAAATTCAATGTATTGATGTACTAAGGACCAAAATATAAGAGCTAGACCATAAAACTCTTAGAAAAAAAAAAAACATGAAGTAAATCTTTATGAGCTAGGATTTGGCAATGGATTCTTAGATATTAGATCCAAAGTATGAGAAACAAAAGAAAAAAATAGATAAACTTGGCTTCATCAAAATTTAGGGTATTATTAAGAAAGTGAGAAAAAAGGACAGGGTTTGGAGAACTTCCTGATGACTAAGCATGTGGAGGTTCCTGGAAGGTGGCACACATGGACAAGGCATGGATGTTCTCTCCCCTTCCCACATGCCTTGCCGGTACATCTTTTTATCTGTATCCTTTGTAACAGTTTTACAATTTACTGGTAAATATGAGAAAACTGAGATGTAGAGAAGGAAAGCCACTTCCAAAGTCATTTAATGAATCTGTGATAGAGCCAGGACTGTACCAGCACTAATAGACAAAAGTTTTCCAAGTTAATAAATGAATGAATAAAGTCAGTTCTGAAGAACCTTGCTACCACCACCATCCACACACACACATACACACACACACACACACACACAAATAGTAAAAAGAAAGGCTTACAAGGGCTGACATTATAGTACAACAGTTAAGTGCTATGCATAGGAAGCCAGACCCCACACGGTCCACTGAAGTTTGAATACCAGCTTAGCAGTTTGGAATACACATCAGTGCATGTGCGTACATTCCAAAAATCTTGATGGGATAGAAAAATGGAGGAAAAGATTTTGTAGCATGACCATGCCCCATGGGAATGCTTTCCCCCACCCCAGGAAAGCACATGTGCCCTCTGGCAATTAAATTTTAAAAAGCCTACAGAAAGGGAGAAAATATTTTTTAAATAATATATCTGATAAAACTTTTAAAATGTATTTTATATTCATTCACTAAACATCATCACAGCATACAAAATATAATTTCCCATCCAGAATACACTGTATTAATCATACATCTTATCATCAACAAATAATTTTCTGTTTCTTGTTTCATATGCATATATTCATATATATGTTTCATATATATATATTTTATATATGTATATATTTCATATATATAAATATCTCACCCTCTATCATTTCCCACCCTGCTCCCATACTGTCTCTGGTATCTATAGTTGCTTTCCATTCCTTTTTTCCCCTGCACATTTTACTGATTCACAAAATGTGTTAATCTAACTACTTTCAATAGCAAGTTCAGTTGATATATACATATCTATGAACACAAGTTTGAGGGCATTGATAATCTATTCCATGAAATCCAGAAAGAAAACTTTCCAAACCTAGAGAGACATTCAAAGATCCAGACCTAAGAAATACAAAGGACCCCAAATAGAATCAACCCAAGAAGATCTTCTCCAAGACACATTATAGCCATATTGACCAAAACCACAAAGACAAGATATTTAATAAAACTTCAATATCTAGAACATACAATAAACTCTTACAATTCAACAGGAAAAATACGAACAACCTTATTGTTAAATGGGCAAAGAAAATATAAACACATAAAAAGATGCTCAACATCATTAGTCATCAGGGAAATGCAAATTAAAACCATAATACAATCCCCATTTTATACTTATTAATTGGTTATAAAAAATTTAAAAGTGCTTGTAAAAATATTAAAAAATTGGAGCCCTTGTATATTATTGATCAGTATGTAAAATGGTGCAATTGTTATGGAAAACAGTTTGACAGTTCCTCAAAAAACAGAACATACAATTAACACATGACCCAGCACATCTAACTCCTTGATTTATATCCAAAAGAACTGAACACAGTGACTCAGGCAGATAGTTGTACACCAATGTTATTGCAGCATTATTCAAAATAGCCAAAAGGTGGAAGCAATCCAAGTGTCCACCAACAGAAAAATGGACAAGTAAAATATGATATATACATAAAATGTCATTTTATTTGATCATAAGAAGAAGGAAGATTTGCTACATTGCTACAACACGGATGAGCCTTGAAAATATGCTAAGTGAAATATGCCATACACAAAGAGTGTGTGTTCCCACTTACATGAAATATCTAAAATAGGCAATTTTTTAGAGATAGAAGGTGATTTAGAGGTTATCAGAGACTAGAGAGAGATGAGAAGAATGGGGAATTACTGCTTAATGATTACAGGGTGACTGTACTGGTGATAGTTTATAATATCATAATGATAATTAATATGACAGAACTGCATGCTTTAAATTGTTAAGGTGGCAGATTGGGGGGGTCCAGCAGGTGGAATAGTGATTAAGGTGCTGTACTCCCACATGGCCAACTGCAGCTCAAGTTCAGACCCAGTGGCTTGAAACTCACACCAGGCACGTGTGCACATGTGCCCAAAATACCAAGAGAAGAATGATTGCAACATGGCCATCCTTCCCCAGGAAGGAGATGATTTCTCATTTTCTCTGTCTCTCTAGCAAGCACACACACCCTATAGCAAAAATCTGTCTCTTAATTTTTTTTAATATGGCAGATTTTATGCTGCATAAATTTAACACACTTTTAAAAATATTAATAATGGAATGTTAAAGTACATGAGAGGCCCTTGTTTTGGACTAGTCTCCTGCACCCTCGCACCGCAAACCAGACCAAACCACAATGGAATCTCTTGTGCTAAGTGCCACATAATCAAACTGAACTTTAAAATGGGCCAATTTTCCAAAATTACAGGAGATTCCACTCAACCTGAGTCAGCGTAATAAGAAAAGTTCCTGCTGTTCTAATGCTATAAGGAAAGTGACTTTGAAATGGCCACCTTTTCCCCCTACTTCTCTTTCTTTAGCCCTTTTCTCCCTACAAAGCCCACATCCCCTGCTCAGCTCATCAGAACACTCACTCTAGTTTACAGAATAAGGTGCTGCACAATTCTAGAAGCACAAATAAAGTACAACTAGATCCTTAAATTTCTGGATATTTTGTCTTTTTACAAAAACATGCCAAAAATCATTGAATTATATACTTTCATCAGACAAGTTGTATAATGTGAATTACACCTGAAAAAAAAGGCTTTAAAAAAAAAATCAAATGTTGGGACCAGCAGTTAGCATAATGGCTATGTTGCTGGACTCCCATGTAGTCGACTGCGGTTCAAGTCCCGGACCCAGTGGCTTAAACTCATGCCAGGCGTATGTGCATGCGTCCCCAAGATCCTGAGAGGAGAATGGAGGAGAAGGGATTGCAGCATGACCATCCCCCCGGAGGGTGATTTCTCACTTTCTGTCTCTCCATCTTTCTGTCTGTCTTTCTGGCGAGTGCACAAGCCCTATCGCAAAAACCTCTCCAAAAACAACAACAAAATTTTATACCACTGAACATCTACTAGGATGGCTAAAACTAAAAAGATTAATGATATTAAGTGCTGATCAAGATGCACAGTAACTGGGACCAGTAGTTAGCAGAATGGCTATGTTGCTGGACTCCCATGTAGTTGACTGCAGTTTGAGTCCTGGACCCAGTGGCTTAAACTCACTCTGAGAGTGCATGTGTGTGCCCAGGATTCCGAGAGGAGAGTGGAGGGGAAGGGATTGCGGCATGGCCATCTCCGCTGGGGGGTGATTTCTTGCTTTCTGTCTCTCTGTCTCTTTTTTTCTGGCGAACACACGTGCTCTATGGCAAAAACCTCTCCCAAAAAGAAAAAAAAAAAATAAGATGCACAGTAATTGGAACTTGCAAGTATTGTTGGTGGGAATGCAAAATTGTGCCATCACATTGATAGTTTGGCGACCATGGTTTCTTATAAAATTAGGCATACTTAGCATATGACCTGACAATTCATTCCTGGCGCTTTACCTGAGAATAGTGAGGACACATGCCTACACAAAGACCTAACATGATTGTTCACAGAAATTTTATTCATGACTGTTTAATTCATAATGGCACAAAACTAGGAATAACCCAAATTCCATCTACTGGTGAATAAATTGTGGCACAGACATACAATGGAATACAAGGAGACAAATCACTGATAACACGCAGCATGAATAAATGTCAAAATCATTCAACTTGGGGCCAGCAGGTGGCAAGGTGGTAAGTTGCTGGACTTTCACATGGGCAACTGAAGTTTGAGAAAAAAGAAAGAAAAGAACAAAGGGTGATGTATTTATTGTATTGATTGCAGTGATGTTTTACAGATAGATACTTTTCTTCCAAATACATCAAGTTGCATATATTAAATATCTACAGTTTTTTTTTTTCTACCAATAAGAACTTCCCAGTGGCGAAAAACCTTAATAAAGATTTTTTTTTTTTACAAAGAAAATATACTTCAAGATTTTTTTTCAGAGAATCAAGAGCAAACTTCCCCCAAATATTCCTACAGAGTGTAAAGGGTACATGGACGGTAGTTGGAGAAACACACCAGGCAAGTCTTTGTATTCTCTCTCCTCATTACAGAAGTCAAGGAGAAAGCATGAATTTTACTGTCAAATACACTTACTTGGGTTCCAATCTCTGGTCTGCAAACTAACTAATATCTGTGTGACTTTGAACAGCTCACTCAACCTCTCTGAGACTGTTTCCTATTAGTGAAATGGAAAAAATAAAAGTGATTTTTTTAAGGGTTGTTGAACAAATTTAGCAATATTGTTTGTCAAGACAGATATTAAATTGGGAGCACAGAAAAATATGTCCGTAAACCCCTATAGCAAATCTGCCAGTTTAAGAAAGAACACATTCAAATATCAGAAGCAGATTGCGATAGTATTAGATCTTCTGGAAAGTCATGATGTATCTTTCTGTTTTTCTACGCAAAAATGCATCATGGCTTCCCTGATGACTCAATGAATTGTCCCATCCAGCCATTGCTCTGTGATAAGGATTTAACAGAAAGTTTGATACTAGGTTAAAATTTCTGGAAATCATGATAAATAAAGTTGTCACCGGGAAAAAGATGGCCCATATGCATAAGCAGCGCCAGAACAGGGTAACATATTAGGTTGTAAGCAAAGTCATGATGTATCTTTCTATGCAAAAATGTGTCATGACTTTCCAGACAACCACGTAGATTGGGAGTGTGGGTATGGGCCCAGCCTATGGCTAATTCTGCGGCCTCTAGGGAGCTAGCCCTACCAACACAGCAGTTGTACCTCAGGAACATGAGAGAGAAGCCTGAGGCGGTGAGCTTGGAGTCCAAGCCTGGGCCAACATCTCCGCCAGAAGTGCCCTCCCCACGGCAGTGATCCAATGTGCCTGACCACACTCTGGTAAGCAGAACCATAGCAGGGCCAAGGGCGAGAGCAGCGGTCGTGTAATGTCTGAGAAAGCAGCCTGTCTCTGAGAGGGCTCCGGCACACGGCCGTGTAGATGCTGAGAGCCACTGCCAAGTCTTGAAAAATCCATGACTGTGATGAGACTGAGTTTGGAGGAATTGTCTTTGAAGACTTTCTTTTAAATGAGGGCAAGTATAAGGACCAGCAGTTAGCGTAATGGCTATGTCGCTAGACTCCCTTGTAGTTGACCGTGGTTCAAGTCACAGACCCGGTGGCTTAAACTCACGCCGGGCATGTGTGTGTGAGTGCCCAAGATCCCAAAAGGAGAATGGAGGAGAAGGGACTGCGGTATGGCCATCCCCCCTGGGAGGGGGGGTGGGTGGGAGGCGGTGATTTCTTGCTTTCTGTCTCTCTGTCTCTCTCTTTCTGGCAAGTGCACATGCCCTATAGCAAAAACCTCTCAAAAAATAAATAAATAAATAAAAAGAAAAAAGAAGAAAAAGAAAAGAAAAAAAAAGAAAAAGAAAAATGAGGACAAGTATAAAGTGGTTTGTAAAAGCATTTGCAGGAGAAAAGGTCTCGTCTGCTTTACTAGGATATTACATTGTCTGACTACCTGTGTGATAACAGAGAAGAAAAACAATTAGACAATCATTTTTTAAAAAGAGTCTAACTTTGAGTTTCTCTAAAGACGAACCCTTTTCTTGGGACATGAGACAACACCTCGTAGCCTGAGTTACAATGTGAGGACGACTGGCAGGGAAGGGGGCTGCCATGTGGCCCAGTCAGTGGAAAGCTCCATTTGGCTGGTGAAATGTTCAGGTGCCAGAAGAATCTTCCCCCAGGGCTTCCCCGGAGAAGAAATACTTGAACCTTGGCTTAGCAGCAAAATGCTAGATAAAGCAGATACCAGAGAGGAACAAGAGGAGGCTAATGTGGCTCTGTTCCAGACCACATCTTTACAGCTAATTGTAGGAAAGTTTTAGGAAGCCTGTGAAATGGTATTTGGAAATATGTAGCACTGCCAAACAGTGCTATGAAATTTCTCCTAGCAGCAGAGAGAGCCTGAGCCTTATAGCATTTTGGATCCTTAAGGACTATCCTAATTCATAAGCCAGATCTCCAATTTACTTGTTTTGGAAAAAAAGAATTTGATATACTGTGTTATAACCCAATGGACCTTTTTCAATGAGCCGTGGAACAAGGTCCTATGAGCCTTGATCTGTTCTTGACATTGGAAAAACCGGGTTCTGCTGGATCAAGCCCTCTAAAAAATATTTCTTTTTCTTTCTGGAGAGGTTTTCGCTATAGGGCGCGTGCACTCGCCAGCCAGACAGAGAGAGACATAGAGACAGAAAGTGAGAAATCACCCCCCAGGGGGGATGGTCACGCCGCAATCCCTTCTCCTCCATTCTCCTCTCGGGATCTTGGGCATGCACGCACATGCACACTCACCTGGCGTGAGTTTTAAGACACCAGGTCCGGGACGCAAACCGCGTCGACTACATGAGAGTCCAGCGACATAGCTATTATGCTAACTGCTGGTTCCCTCTACAAAATATTTCTAGAGAAGCTTTATTGAAGAAACATATTCACCAGAGAATTGTTGGACCATCCTACAGCTATTCACTCAGTGAAAACAATTCAGGAGAAACAAGAAAGAGTGGCAATACTGGCTGTCCTCAGGTAACAAAATAGAAGAACAAAGTGAGAATAGAGGTACATTGAGGTCAGAACCCTGCCAGCAAGGTCCTAGGAAATGGAAACACGTCCCCATCGCTGGTCAGAATTTTCTACAGGGAATGTATTAGTTTTCTATTGATGTGTAACAAATTAGTGCAAACTCAGAGGCATCAAGCCACACAAATATTTATTGCCTAGAATTTCTGTATATTGAGTGCCTGCATTCAGCTTAGCTGGGTCCTCCTGCTCAGGCTTTCATCAGGCTGCATTCGTGGAGGCGGCAAGGCAACATCTTCTCTGGAGGCTTAACCTAGAAAGCATCCAGTTCCAAACTCAGATATGTCACCTGTGGTTGTAGGACTGAGATCCCTGTTTTCTTGCTGACTGTTGCCAAAGACTAGATAGCTCCTAGAGGCCACTGCAGTACTTGTCATGTGACCCCACAGGCAGCTCAGACATGGTTATCTGCTTTTTCAAAACCAGCAGGAGAATTTCTCTCTCTCTAATCTGCTATAGCATAACACAACCACAGGAGTGACTAACCTGTCACTTTTGCCATATTCTGTTGACTTGAAGTAAGTCACAAGTTCCGTCCACACTTGGACGAGAGGGTCATGCAAAGAGCATGACTCACTGCGGGGCACCTTAGGGTATTTTCACCACAGTGCTATGATGCACTGTGTGTGTTTGTGTAGGTGTGCATTTGTGCATGTGTGTATGCTCACAAGAAAAGTAGATCATCTCCTTGGTTCACATCCCTGAAGTAGACAGGTGGGTGTCTACTTGCGAGATGACCCTAGGAAATACCTACAGGCTATAAGAGTGGGGGAACTGAGATAGAGAAGGAAGAGAATTAATAAAGAGTATGTTCATAAACTACAAATTGTGGACAACTTGAGCTTTATTCTCTCCAAGGAATAGGCCCCATAGCACTGTCACCAAAAAACCTGAACTGTTAAAGATCTTCTAACTGGAGCCAGCAGGTGGCATGGTGGTTAAGGCACTGGACTCCCACATGGCCAACCACGGTTAAAGTCCTAGATCTAGAGGTTTGCTTCCTCCCTTTCCTTCTCTCTCTCTCCCTCTTTTTCTCTTTGGTAAAATTAAAAACTAATCATAATAAATAAAATTAAATAAATAATTTTTAAAAAGAAAGATCCTGGGAACCAGCAGTTAGCGTAGTGGCTATGTCACTGGACTCACACGTAGTCAACCTCGGTTCAAGTCCTGGACCCGGTGGCTTAAAACTCACGCCGGGCGCATGTGCATGCATGCCCAAGATCCCGAGAGGAGAATGGAGGAGAAGGAATTGTGGTGTGACCATCCCCCCTGGGGGGGTGATTTCTTGCTTTCTGTCTCTATGTTTCTCTCTGTCTGTCTGGCGAGCGCATGCGCCCTATAGCAAA
>NW_006204105.1:1273153-1304520 GCF_000334495.1 Tupaia belangeri chinensis
ATGCGCCCTATAGCAAAAAAAACCTCTCCAAAAAAAAAAAAAAAAATCCTCTAACCAAAAAATCTTCCCCTCAAATCATTGGCTAAAATTTTTTAAAATTCTCATGTTAGTGATTTATCGAGGGTCATGCAATGAAAATAGATGTACTACAGTGGCTGTATGAAAGTATTGGAGAAGGAAACTCTAAAAAGCTAAAGTTAATTAATGAAACATTAGTCATCAAAAATTTATGACACTCAGAGGCATGAAGAAATAGAATAAATGAATTAATTTGGGGTTGGGATGAGGCAGTCTGACACATGGCATCCCTCCAGGTGAAAAATCTCAGAGCCACTGAGAGAAAGTGGCAGGGGTGCGGGAAGCTGTAGCCTGAGTTAAAGTAGGTTGTTGAAGATAACCATAGTCAATATCACAGCTTTTGGTAGCTCAGTGAACTCATCGTAGTTAGCAGAAGTGTGGCTTCCTACCCAGAATAAATGGCCTCCTATCTAGAAAGAGAGCCTTTGATTTTGTTTCTGGTGATTCCCACGTGTAGCAGGTTTGAGGACCATGGAGTTAAATCAATGGCTTCTTACAATAGCCTTGCAGGGATTTTACCTTAGCACTTTTCTGTTGCTCATTTTTCAGGAACATTACTTTTCCTGAACATTCAGAGTGGGGTGTGGTTCAAGGCAGCTGTTCTGACTTTACAGAGCTCCTTCTGTTGTTTGTGTAGTGTCCAGAAATATCGGTAGTAGCTTGCTCTCTGAAACGTCCTGGCTCAGTTCTCTTCCCCACCTTTTCTCCCAGCTTTCTCTTCCTTTCATGCCTTTTTTTTTTTTTTGTCCTTATCCTGCTCTTTTTGGTTTCACTCCCAACAGTTTCTGCTCCACGTGCAGCTGGTCCTTGTAAAGAATCCTGGTGCTTCCCAGAGTTTTCAGCTGACTGCCACCTTGCACAAGTCAATTTTGTACAACTCTACAACTTCACGATCTGTGGTAGCTTACAGTAGACTGTGAGGAGAGGATCACACCTAGAAATTAGCTAACATTAAATTGCGATTGTCGTGCCTCTAGATATGCTGGTCCAGCCCTTGGGGTCTTACTGGAGTTGGGAGTGGAGCTTGTATTCATCAGCATTAGGGAAGACAAGACATTTCAACTTGAGCTACTGCTTCTGAGTTAGTCTGCCTGCTGTTAGGCAGACCTGTTCTGTTCTCAGACTCCTGAAGCGTAACACTGCTACCTTCTGCTTTCTCCTTCATGGATGCCACCATGAAAGGTTTTATGACTATTAGTTATTCTCATCTGTTTGTATTTTGGGGGTTACAGGGATGCACTGTAACTTAGTTTTATTGCAAATGTTTGTGAAATTTTTGGTTTTCTCTACTTGTTTTTATGTGGGAATCCAGAAATTCAAAACCTATGCCACCACGACCTTCCCAGAATCTCTAAGTCAGATGACTTCTAAGGCTCCTTTCATTTCTAAAATTGTCTAGGTTAAAATCAATGAAAACTCTCTTGTAAAGCAGTGAGGCAGATCTAGAGCTATTGCTGAGCTTCCATGAGGCCCCTGGTGGCCTCCTTGGGGTCATGGTTGAAGCGCTGCTGTGCCCTTAGCCACCTGTTCTCTGAGTCCTGCACGCTCCTCCTTTGAGCTTGATGACCTTTTGTCTGCTTCACACAACCTCTGAGGTTCCCCTGATTTTCTGGTCACTGTTTAACTCAGCAGATGATAAAGCAATTAAAAAAAAAGTCACTTTTCTGGAACTATCTCCCCCAGAAAAGAAGGTTCCAGGATTTACAGCTAGGAAATTTCCCCTCAGACGTAATATCAGTTACTCACTTTGAAAATAAAATAATTTCCTATAGGACTGGATTAGACAAGAGAGGAAAGACATCATGGATACTGTGGAAAGGTATAGGAAATACGAGGGGTCTTCAAAGGTCATGAATATGTGAATCATGAATAAATACGCATGTGTTTAATTTTTTTGCACCAAAATAAAGTTATACTCTAATTTCATTTTTTTCCAGGCCAATTTTGAAGTCCTCTCAAATAATTTTTAAATAACAATATTTATTAGTGCATTTGTCAGAGTTTTCTAGAAAAACAAAACCAATAGGAAGTGTTTGTCTGTGTGTATGTATATATAAAGATATTTATTATAAGGAATTAACCCACATAATATATTTAGCTCATGTAATGTATATATCTATTATAAAGAATTAGCTCACCTAAGAGATTTATTATAAGGAATTAACTCACATAATTAATTAATATAAGACATTTATTGAAAGGAATTAGCTGACATAATTAGGCTGACAAGTCCTAAGATCTGCATGTAGCCAGCAAGCTGGAAATCCCAGGAAGCCAATGATATAGTTCCAGTCTATGTCCAAAGGCCTGTCAATCAGGGGAGCTGACGGTGTAGTTCAAGTCCAAAGACTAGCAGGCTTGAGCCCCAGGAGGAGTAAAGGTTTCAGTCCCAAGACAGGAAAAAGCTGATGTCCCAGCTTGAAGGTAGCCAGGCAAGATGGATTCCCCTCTTACTCAGGGCAGGGTCAGCATTTTTATTTTATTCATGCCTTTAACTGATTGAATAAGGCTAACCTACATTAGAGAGGACAATCTACTGTATTGAATCTATCCATTTAAATTCATTTAAAATTGTCCTCATAGAAACATCCAGAGTAATGTTTAGTCAAATATATGAGCACCTTGTAGTTCAGTCAAATTGACACATAAACTAACAAAACCACCTGCATATTTTTAAAGTATTAATTACTTATAAACTATCTTATTTAACCTGCACAACAAGCCTTAAAATATTTAAAATTATGGCTCTGATTTTATAGATGAGGAAATTAAGGGTTGGGAGGTTTAACTAATTGATTGAGATTGCATAGAATAAATTGAACTAATTCAATTCTAGAGTTTTTTTTAAATCTTTCTTCCCTTCCTTTTTTCTTCTCTCCTTTCCTTCATTCCTTCTCTCCCTTTTTTCTTCCTTCTTATGCTTCTTTACCTTTTTTTGTTTTCTTTCTTCTTTCCATCACAAACTATTTCCTGAAGAAATTAATGGATCTCATCTCACAGCAGGGAATAGCTTCTTGTTTATTTAGTTCCCCATGGCAGGTATTTTGTTTGTATTTGTTGATTCAATAAAGAATGGATGGAAGTTTCTAACATGCTGAGACATGAGAGTGTTTCCAATAACCCTGTCACTTCGTATTATGCCAATAGCAGGACCGAAGGCATGAGGGAGGTAATACTGCTTGAAGAGCTGTCATCTGGAGTCTGGATTGAGGAAGCAGGAGTAGAAACATGGAGGAATGTGGTTCTGCCTAGAATAATCCGAGAAATCAGAGGAGAGAGAGCCCAGTGTGAGCTGCAGCCAATGGTCTGAAGGCTTACTTGAGCTCTAGAGGAGGGGTGACCTTCCATGATGAGAGATATAGAGAGAACATTGCTTTGGGAAGTACACCATGAACAACTTAGCAGGGTGTAAATAGAAAGTCAAGAGTGACTTTTAAATTAAGATTAAAGAAAACCTGGGTAGCCCCATAACATAGCAGTTAAGGGAGCTGAACATGGTTTGAGTCCTGACCCAGTGACTTAAAAAACATGCCAGGTGTGAGTGGGCCCAAAATCCTAACGGGAAGGAGGAATAAAAGAAAAAGGATTATAGTGTGACCACAACCCATTGGGGAATGCTTTCTCCTTTTCTCTCTCTCTTTTTTTCTCTCTCTTTTTTCCCTCTCTCTCTTTTTCTTTCTCTCTTTCTCTCTCTCTCTCACACAAGTGGACATGTCCTCCAGCAATAAGATATAAAGAAAAAAAATAGAAAGAAGAAAGAAAGAGAGAGAGATAAAGGAAGGAAGGAAGGAAAACAAGGAAGAAAGGACAGAAGGAAGACAGAGACAGACAGAGAGAGAGAGGAGGGAAGAAAAAGAACCTGTATGAGACCAGTTCACTATCAGTGGCAGGTATTTAGAGTTTTCTGTATTCCTTCCCCCACCTCACCTGGGCAACCATTCTTCTTGTATCAGCTGCAGATGTTTAGAGTGTTCTGCATTTATGTTTTTCACTTTCACTATTTCTATTCAGAAACCATGCATAAACACACACATGAAGGTGCTAACCAGGATTGGGATAGAATCATAATATGTTCTCTTTGCTTATTTTCATTTTCTTAAAAGGGGATTGCGTTCATACTGAGAAGAGAACAATCAAGAAAACTTTTGTAGGAGAATATTTACACTTGCTATTCAGATGCTTATACTAAGAATTCTAGATATTTAACAATAACATGAAGAATCAGAATTTTCACAGGAGTAGGAGTCAAAGTCCTGGGCCCCCACCACTTAACCAGCTATGTACACTGGAGCAAAACAATTTATTTCTCTGAGCCTGTGTACTTTGCTCAGTGGCTTTAATGCCTGACTTTTCCTCTAGATCCCACCTCTCTGTAACCAAACAAACTGATTTCAAAATGAAACACCAGCAGGCTCAAGAGGAAATGTATACTGCCTTTTCATTCTGCACTTATAGCTCAGCCAAAATTCAGACTGACCCAATTCACCATACAGAGAAAACCGAGTTCCAGCCAAAGATGACCACAGGTATACTAATTGTTCTTCAATGTCCTTGATTGTGGATCCAGCAGGGTTGCAGGCTGTCCAGTGCCTTCCTTAAAGAGCCAAATTGTTCTTCCTTTTAGCTCATGAAAAATTGACAGCATTCACACAGATAAAACCCTCCAAGGTCTAGTCCTCATCAAATGAGAGGTACAGGTTCTGGCTAGGAGGAAATGTGGTGGCTCGAAATGGGTCGTGGGAAGACGCTTCAGATGAACCCCAGGGCTTCCTGTTCAGCCTAAAGAGACAGAGAGATAGAAAGCCAGAAATTAATCCCCCTAGGGGTGATGGCCATGCTGCAATCCCTTCTTCTCCATTCTCCTCTCAGGATTTTGGGCACACACGCACATGTGCCCAGCCTGAGTTTCAAGCATCCAGGTCTGGGACTTGAACCACAGTCAGCCATGTGGGAGTCCAGCAACATAACCATTACACCATCTGCTGGTCCCAACAACTTATATTCTTCAACATCATGCTAGATACAATGCATTAAGCTCCTTACATGCTCTATCCCACTTACTCAAACTTATGACACAAGTACTATTATTCTCCATACTTAACAAGTGAAGAAACTGATTCTAAAAAAATGTTAAGTGATTATCCTGGAATATCCAGGTAGGATAGGTAAAGTTAAGATTCAAATCCAGATCTGCCTCACTCCAAAGTCTATGCTATATAGATTTCATTAGAGCACCTATACTACTCCTATGCTGTAATATGAAGTCATGGACATGAAGGTTGTGTTTCCACTGTTTATTCTTCCGTTCTCATATCCTCCTACCTTACCTTGGCAACCATTCTTATTTGTATCCATTGTTGTAAAATATGTGTTATTTTTGGAGTTTTTAACTTAAATCTACAAAATGTTACCTTTTACTACTTCATTATTGCCTGTAAGATGTATTACTGGGGACCAGCAGATGGCATAATGGTTATGTCACTGGGCTCCCACATAGTTGACCATGGTTCAGGTCTTGGACCCAGCAGGTTAAACTCACACCAATTGCATGTGTGTGCATGCCCAAAAGCCCAAGAGGAGAATGGAGGAGAAGGGATTGTGGCATGGCCATCCCCCCTGGGGGGGTGATTTCTCACTTTCTGTCTCTCTGTCTTGTTCTGTCTCTCCAGCAAGCACACACACTCTATAGCAAAAAATCTTCCTTAAAAAAAATGATGTATTGGTGTTGCTATTTGTGCATTTAATCCACAGTTTTTTAACCATTTTTTAGCATTTCATGGTGTGCCTCCAAGCACATTTTACACATCCTCTTTCTAGGAATAGACAGCCAGATGACCTCCAACTTCCTGGTTTTGTTTTTCTCCATGAGGTGCATCATCTATTAAATAACCCATTCTGTTCCCTTCCAATAGATTTGTGGTGCAATGTATATCATAAAATGTCCATATGAACATAAGTCTGCTTCTCATCACTCTATTCTACCCCAGTTGCTCCAAAACCAGTGTTTTTATTACTAAGAATTTGTACTAAGTCACAATAACTGATAACAGAAGTCTCCTTCATTCTTATTTTTAAATTTTAACTTACTTATTTCTGACTTATTTATTTCAGAGAAGGTATAAAGCCCTCAAAAAAAATCCATCTGAATTTTTTTATTGGGATTGTATCAAATTTGTGAATTAACTCAGGAATAAATAAATACATAAATACCTTTATAATAACAAATTGTGCCATCCAAATGCAAAAAAATTCTGTATTTAAAAAAATCTTGTGCATTATATATTCAAGTTTTAATTTTTTCACAGAGATCTTGTATAGGTTTGATTAAATTAATTTCTATGCACTATATAGTTTTTGCTGCTATTGTTAATTGCTATTTGCTATTGTTCATCTGGTTTTCTTTTTTCATTGTATTTTCTAGTTGGTTAATGCAAATGTAGGAAGACTATTTATTTTTATAAATTGATGTTGTCTCTAGCAATTTTGCGGAATTGACCATATGTTTCTCAAAATATTTTATCATCCTTATTTTTTCTGTATCAGTCCTGTGTTTTCCTGAATTTTTTTCTCTTTAAATTTAGCTCCTTTCTCCAATTCCATTTATTGAGTCTTTGCATATCTGAGAACATATTTGTTATGCTTACATGTATAAATGACAATTTAATGTGTCATTTTCTTTGATTCTTTAAATATGTCATTTCACTGTCTAGTTGAGTCTGGTGTTGCTGTTGTGTAGTCACTTTCATTTCTTTTTAGGTAACTTTCTCTCTAGAAGCTTTTAGAATATCCTCTGTCTGTACATGCTCTCAGTCCACTTTTCTCAATTAGTTATTGGAATTAATCCTAATATCTCATCTTTGGAGGTTCCTATTATTCAAATATTGTTGATACTTTTACATCTCTGCTCCCAATATCTTAGGATTTTTAAAATATTTTGTCTTTGCTCTTTCCTTTTGGCCTTTTATTGAGAATTTCTAATTAAATATTCTTACTATTTTTGTTATGTCCACCCTATAATATTCCTCATCTAGATCTTCTTTATCTCAACATTATATCTAACTGATTATATGTGTAATTTTAGATTGTGACTTCCTTTTGGTTCCTCCAGCATGACACCTTTCTTTTTCTTTTTAAGTGCACGTACTAGGATTTTTCTAAATTCATAGTCTGTCTCTTTCAAAAATTCTGTTTCAGATGGCCCGTGCTGTTAGTGTTCTGTCTTCCTTTTCTAGCCCTCTGGCTATGATTGCTTTGGCCTGTGAATTCACATTCCCTGGGGTAATATACTGTGGGATGGGAGCTGTGTGTGGGTTTGGCCCTGAGAATTTCGTCCCAGTCTGTATCTCCCTCAAGGCATATTTGAGGCAAAAGTTACAGGTAGGCTGCATAGTGGATGGCTCCAGTGTCACTCCTGAACCAAAGATGATCTGGGTTCCCTAACACCAAGGGACACTTCAACGTCTTTGTGAGAGGGGCAGGTCTTTATAATTAAATCAAATGACAAGCTGAATGGAGAAAAGAGAGTTCCTGCCTAAACCTGATTATTGCAAAACACACACACACAGCAGAGAGCAGGCAAAAATACAGCCTGACAAGTAAAAGGCAAAAAAGTAAAAGGAATAAAAGGGAAAGCACATGAGCACATCATGATAATAATGAACCGAACTCCACTCATCCATGGGGGAAATCTTGAACTTGGCCTGAGAGACTAGTTCCCTCGAGGTGACACTCCAGTGGATCTGGAATGCCTTCAAGTAATTAGCTATGAGTTAAGGGGCCATCCAATCAGAAAGGTCCTCCAGATGCACTTGGTTTATCAAATGGATACTTGCAAAGAGTGAATCACAGCAAGATGTGTCTCAGCAGTTCAGAAGCCTATTACTTTTAGTCCCCCAAAAATATACTATCTTAGCTTCCAGAAGTCAAAGTTAAGGAGGGAGAATGTTCCAGAGCTTACTAGCATCTGAGGGACATTGACAAGGTGGTATAAGCTTATTTTGCTCAGTTACAGCAGGTATGACAAAGCAACACTTCATATGCTCAGAATGGTGGTATATTGCCAAAGCATTCAAAATAGAGTCAACATGGGCAAAGCATAATCACAAGTAAAATGGAAGCGTTTAGATTTAACAAGAATCATAACACTGCAAAATACACATCGTAATCCCCAGACAATGCAGAACCACTATACCCCATCCCTGTTTGCTGCTCCTTTGCCAGGAGACTGTCATGACAAAGTTTCACATTAAAGCAACTAAAAAGCAAGAGCAGCAGGAGCTGGGCCACCAATCTGGGGTTTTGGCAATGCAGAGTTATTAGAGTGATGGTTTGAGCATAAATGGTTGATCTGCAACTCTTTTCATCAGCTGATGAAAAGAGCAGCAGGACTGTCACAGTATTTTTTCCTCCCACTAGCCCCAGCCATCCTTCACCCCAGGTTTCAGGCCTCTGCCAACCCCAGCTCAGCCTCTATCCCACATACATGCTTATATCTATCCATCATTTAGACTCTTGCAAGAGTGCTATAGATTTTTTTAAAAACTTGTTCTTCAAATTTATACTTTGCTTTTTGTTCTAAAGCTTTCTAGGCTGATTAGAAGAGATTTCAGCAGCTTATGACAAATTGCCATAACACTAAGTAGAAGAGCTTAAATATGATAAAATGCTATGCAAGTATAAATTAGGATGGTGGGACCAGCAGATGACGTAATGGTTATGTTGTTGGACTCCCACGTAGTCAATTGCAGTTCGAGTCCTGGATCTGGCAAGGCAGCTTAAAACTCACACCAGGATTGCAGTGTTGCAATCCCCCTGCGGCATGATTTCTTGCATTCTGTCTCTCTGTCTCTCTCTGTCTCTCTGGTGAGTATGCACACCCCATAGCAAAAAATCTCTTTAAAAGAATAAAATTATGATGGTAACTAGAACAAATACTTGATAATTATCTATCAGTAAAATTCCAAAAGCTCAAGGAAAAGAAATTATGAATGCAAATTGGATATTTCTTAAATAAATTGTTACTGACCTAAAAATAGCACTGAGTACAGAATTATATTTTAACACCATTCCAACATCTGCGAAGTTGATGGTTTTGCAATAGACACCAGAAAAAAGATGGCACACAACATGGGCTTTGCTCACTGAATCATGGGCAACCATACTACTGTACCTCTTCACTAAGTCTCTCCTATGCAAATATTGAATCTTTCCCATTGGATACTCTGCATTTTTTCTGTATCAGTCCTGTGTTTTCCTGAATTTTTTTCTCTTTAAATTTAGCTCCTTTCTCCAATTCCATTTATTGAGTCTTTGCATATCTGAGAACATATTTGTTATGCTTACATGTATAAATGACAATTTAATGTGTCATTTTCTTTGATTCTTTAAATATGTCATTTCACTGTCTAGTTGAGTCTGGTGTTGCTGTTGTGTAGTCACTTTCATTTCTTTTTAGGTAACTTTCTCTCTAGAAGCTTTTAGAATATCCTCTGTCTGTACATGCTCTCAGTCCACTTTTCTCAATTAGTTATTGGAATTAATCCTAATATCTCATCTTTGGAGGTTCCTATTATTCAAATATTGTTGATACTTTTACATCTCTGCTCCCAATATCTTAGGATTTTTAAAATATTTTGTCTTTGCTCTTTCCTTTTGGCCTTTTATTGAGAATTTCTAATTAAATATTCTTACTATTTTTGTTATGTCCACCCTATAATATTCCTCATCTAGATCTTCTTTATCTCAACATTATATCTAACTGATTATATGTGTAATTTTAGATTGTGACTTCCTTTTGGTTCCTCCAGCATGACACCTTTCTTTTTCTTTTTAAGTGCACGTACTAGGATTTTTCTAAATTCATAGTCTGTCTCTTTCAAAAATTCTGTTTCAGATGGCCCGTGCTGTTAGTGTTCTGTCTTCCTTTTCTAGCCCTCTGGCTATGATTGCTTTGGCCTGTGAATTCACATTCCCTGGGGTAATATACTGTGGGATGGGAGCTGTGTGTGGGTTTGGCCCTGAGAATTTCGTCCCAGTCTGTATCTCCCTCAAGGCATATTTGAGGCAAAAGTTACAGGTAGGCTGCATAGTGGATGGCTCCAGTGTCACTCCTGAACCAAAGATGATCTGGGTTCCCTAACACCAAGGGACACTTCAACGTCTTTGTGAGAGGGGCAGGTCTTTATAATTAAATCAAATGACAAGCTGAATGGAGAAAAGAGAGTTCCTGCCTAAACCTGATTATTGCAAAACACACACACACAGCAGAGAGCAGGCAAAAATACAGCCTGACAAGTAAAAGGCAAAAAAGTAAAAGGAATAAAAGGGAAAGCACATGAGCACATCATGATAATAATGAACCGAACTCCACTCATCCATGGGGGAAATCTTGAACTTGGCCTGAGAGACTAGTTCCCTCGAGGTGACACTCCAGTGGATCTGGAATGCCTTCAAGTAATTAGCTATGAGTTAAGGGGCCATCCAATCAGAAAGGTCCTCCAGATGCACTTGGTTTATCAAATGGATACTTGCAAAGAGTGAATCACAGCAAGATGTGTCTCAGCAGTTCAGAAGCCTATTACTTTTAGTCCCCCAAAAATATACTATCTTAGCTTCCAGAAGTCAAAGTTAAGGAGGGAGAATGTTCCAGAGCTTACTAGCATCTGAGGGACATTGACAAGGTGGTATAAGCTTATTTTGCTCAGTTACAGCAGGTATGACAAAGCAACACTTCATATGCTCAGAATGGTGGTATATTGCCAAAGCATTCAAAATAGAGTCAACATGGGCAAAGCATAATCACAAGTAAAATGGAAGCGTTTAGATTTAACAAGAATCATAACACTGCAAAATACACATCGTAATCCCCAGACAATGCAGAACCACTATACCCCATCCCTGTTTGCTGCTCCTTTGCCAGGAGACTGTCATGACAAAGTTTCACATTAAAGCAACTAAAAAGCAAGAGCAGCAGGAGCTGGGCCACCAATCTGGGGTTTTGGCAATGCAGAGTTATTAGAGTGATGGTTTGAGCATAAATGGTTGATCTGCAACTCTTTTCATCAGCTGATGAAAAGAGCAGCAGGACTGTCACAGTATTTTTTCCTCCCACTAGCCCCAGCCATCCTTCACCCCAGGTTTCAGGCCTCTGCCAACCCCAGCTCAGCCTCTATCCCACATACATGCTTATATCTATCCATCATTTAGACTCTTGCAAGAGTGCTATAGATTTTTTTAAAAACTTGTTCTTCAAATTTATACTTTGCTTTTTGTTCTAAAGCTTTCTAGGCTGATTAGAAGAGATTTCAGCAGCTTATGACAAATTGCCATAACACTAAGTAGAAGAGCTTAAATATGATAAAATGCTATGCAAGTATAAATTAGGATGGTGGGACCAGCAGATGACGTAATGGTTATGTTGTTGGACTCCCACGTAGTCAATTGCAGTTCGAGTCCTGGATCTGGCAAGGCAGCTTAAAACTCACACCAGGATTGCAGTGTTGCAATCCCCCTGCGGCATGATTTCTTGCATTCTGTCTCTCTGTCTCTCTCTGTCTCTCTGGTGAGTATGCACACCCCATAGCAAAAAATCTCTTTAAAAGAATAAAATTATGATGGTAACTAGAACAAATACTTGATAATTATCTATCAGTAAAATTCCAAAAGCTCAAGGAAAAGAAATTATGAATGCAAATTGGATATTTCTTAAATAAATTGTTACTGACCTAAAAATAGCACTGAGTACAGAATTATATTTTAACACCATTCCAACATCTGCGAAGTTGATGGTTTTGCAATAGACACCAGAAAAAAGATGGCACACAACATGGGCTTTGCTCACTGAATCATGGGCAACCATACTACTGTACCTCTTCACTAAGTCTCTCCTATGCAAATATTGAATCTTTCCCATTGGATACTCTGCATTATTATACTAAGTTTGTTTCTAAGCTTATGTAATAGAAATGAAGGAACACATGGAATAGTAAAACTTGAGAAACATGAAAACACCAGTGTTCATTGCATTTCTACTGCAAAATATCACCAGACTACGTGCCCTTTCGCCTACTTCCCTCAGGCACTCTCACCTACTTAGATAAGAATCTATATTCACTACCTACAGTGCTCAGCACTCCTCCCTCACAAACTCTGGAGACTTGGAAGTAATAAAACCACACTGTGCACCATGAATATGTATAACTACAAGTCACTTAAAATCATAAAAGCCATTGCCTCTTCTCTTTCACAGCAGAATCCACATGCAGGTACAATGAAAGAACCCTTGATTTGAGGCCCGCAAGGTGGATCTACCTCTAGCCATTGTCATTTGCTAATGAAATATCCACCCACAAGCCAGGTCACTCAATCTCTTGTAGCCTCAATGTCCTTAGCTTCCCAATAGGGTTAATAATTCAGGCTAACTCCACAGAAATGTTATGAGTACAGACAGTGCACAAGAGCACCTGAAAACTGACAAAGCAAAAGATATGTTTGTACTATATCAATATTATCATGAAAGAAATAAAGCTCATTTCCAAAAACATAAAGACTTCTCTAAGGTCTAGACTTGGATAGAAATAGCTTTTCTGCCCACTTTGTGATGCCTAGAATTCTGAAAGGTATCTTTTTTTTAGTTTGAGGAATAAAGCACAATTCTTCATGAGAGGGAATTGCTTTAATTTTTCAGTCATGGGAACTTAGGGCAAATGCATTTTTAGAGCATTCATTGAAAGGAGGGTGGTGCTTTTCTGATGTAAAAGGGATATAGACTTTATGTAAGCTAAAAGAAACAAATATAAATGCCTGGAACATTGTTTATAATTTTGCTCTCCTAAACCAGCTCTCTTGGCAGACCTGTTTAAAAAACAAACATTGTTTTTGCAAAACCTCTCCCTAGATGTCTAAATTTTTTAAATCTTTAATCAATTTCTGTGACTTTTGATGTTTATTTAACACCTAACACACATATTTTGATTAATCCTATCTTTCATCAACACTCCAGTGAAAAATTACAGTCTGAGAGTTGAAGGACCCCAAAATCTCAAAGCTAAAATAAAAGTATTTCTATGTAAGAAGTACCAAAATGTAGGTTCATTTAAGTGTTTGGAAGGTGTTATGTTCTTTAGATGCAAATGTTGTGATTTATACTTTTCAACACTTTGGGGAATGAAGCCAATCGATTGCTTGACTGTACTTGAGTAAAATTACTTGATTAAGTCAACTAAATTCCCTCTACTGTGACAAACTACCACCTAAAGTTGCTTTATTGTTATTTCCTCCATGACTTGTAAATTGAAGAAATCCTCTATCATGTAGATTTGCACTTCATGATTTTGTAACTTATACTTTACATAATGCATTCCAAGTACAATCATAAGCTATAAGTTTCTCTTATTCTTAAAGAAGAACTTAACATTAAGTGACCCACATGAAATTGCCACTTTTTCAGATAAAAAAATGATTCATGATTGACTCAGATTAAGTGTAGAGCCAGACACCTGAATTCAAAGCCCATTTCAGCCACTTAGAAGATCTAAAACTATAAATTATTATATAGATTTTAAATACCAGCTTAGCTTTCTCATGTGTAAAATGGGCATAGCAACAGTACTAACCTCAACAATTTTGAAAATTAAATGAGATAGGACTGACCAGCAGTTAGCGTAATGGCTATGTCACTGAACTTCCATGTAGCCGACCACGGTTCAAGTCCCAGACCGGGTGGCTTAAACTCACACCAGGTGCGTGTGCTTGCGTGCCCAAGATCCTGAGAGGAGAATGGAGGAGAAGGGATTGCGGCGTGGCCATCCGCCCTGGGGGGTGATTTCTCGCTTCCTGTCTCTCTGTCTTTCTGGAGAGCGCACGCACCCTATAGCAAAATCTTCTCAAGAAAAAAAAATTAAATGAGATAATACAAAGTACTTAGCATGGTTCCTGGAACAAGGTAATAGCTTAGTACATGCCAGCTTAAAAGAGAGAAGAGAATGAAGATGATCTATCTATTGCCAGTGCTTATCAATGGGCCTAATTTGTCATATACCATGAGTTAAGTTTGTATTAGATTGGATAGTTTTTGTCTTCAATTTTATTGAACTGATCCATTGTGTGTGCATAATTCCATGTGAATATTTGTGTAAAAGTCTAATATTCCTATCTAGTTCCACCGAAAACAAGGAATATGTGGGGACTACCTAGAGCACTTCAACATTCAAAGGCCAGAGAGAGAGGGCAGCTATGGGGAGTGGCCAGCTATGGGGGGTGATTTGGAGGAAGACCATGGGATTGTCAGGTCCTGTGGGCTAAGTGAGCAAAGTGCCTTGAAGAGGGAGAAAAGCGCTTTGCCCTTTGCCCCAGAGGTCTAATAAGCTGAAGGTTTAGAACCAACCATGGGATTTGGCACCAAGGAAATCACTGGCGATAGTGATAAGAGAGATTTCAATGGAACACTGGGGACAAAAGCCTTAATGGTTAACTAAAGGAGGAATGAGGGATAAAGATATGAAACACTGAGAGCAGACCTTTTTAATGAATTTTACTGCAAAGGACACCATGGTTTGGGGGCCACACTAAATAAAATATATAGGGTCAAGAGGAGCTTTTAAAGATGAGCGTGTACAAGAACAATGAGATAAGCATGATATAGTAGAAAAGGAAAATTGATGGTGAGGAGGAGAGGGGAGAGCAGAGTCCTCATGAAAAAAGAAGCAATACAATCAGTGCACAAGTGGAGTTGTTGACCTTAGCGACAGCAAGCACTGTTCCTCAGTATAATAAAAGTGAGAAGGCAGAGTATGTGATATGGAAGCAGTTTGCTGAACTGGTTCACAAAAAATAGAGTCATTTTTTTTCCTGACCATTTCAATGTTCTCAGTGATTAAGAGACAAAATAATCAACTGAGAATGAGCAGAGAGGGGTTGAAGACAGGAGAGCGGTCATAACCAGCTCTCTTGCAACTGAGAGAGCAAATGGACCAGGGAAATGTAGTACAATTTCTAGGCCATGGTGAGGGTCCCCTTGAGATGTGTGTTTATAAATTCTAAGCTAACCAGTTAGCACAATGGTGTGTTTTTCTTTAGCCAAGTTTACCTGCTCTGATGCAAGCATAGAGAAGATTTAAAGATGAGTTTTAAAAAACGTTGAAGGCTTGGGAACCAGCAGTTAGCGTAATGGCTATGTCGTTGGACTCCCACGTAGTCGACCGCGGTTTGTGTCCCGGACCTGGTGGCTTAGAACTCACGCTGGGCTCGTGTGCGTGTGTGCCCAAGATCCCGAGAGGAGAATGGAGGAGAAGGAGGAGAATGGAGGAGAAGGGATTGTGGCATGACCATCCCCCCTGGGGGGGATTTCTCGCTTTCTGTCTATGTCTCTCTCTGTCTGTCTGGTGAGCGCAAACGCCTGATAGCGAAAACCTCTCCAAAAAAACAAAACAAAACAAAACAAAAAAACGCTGAAGGCTTGCTATACTAGTCTGACAGAGAACATAAATAGGAAAAGTATGTACAAGAATTGTTTATGGTACAAGTGTGAACCAACAACCCTCAGAATGGGAAAATATTTTTGTTAAATATGCCTCAGACAAGAAACTGATAACCAGAATACATACTCAAGTGCCTTATGCGAAAAAAAATGATTAACCCAATTAAAAGATAGGAAAATGAGCTGAACAAAAATCTCTCTAAGGAAGACATACGAACAGCCAAAAAGCATATGAGGAAATGCTCAACATCCCTCATCATAAGGGAGATGCAGATAAAAACCACAATGAGATACCACCTAACCCCTGTCAGAATGGCAAAGATTAAGAATATAAAAAGTGATAAGTGTTGGCGGGGATGTGGTGAAAAGGGAACCCTCCTACACTGTTGGTGGGAATGTAAACTAGTTCAACCACTGTGGAGAACAATATGGAGGTTCCTCAAAGATCTACAAATAGAACTACCATTTGATCCAGCAATCCCACTTCTGGGTATTTACCCAAAAGACAGGAGAACGCTCAGTCAGAAAAGTGCTTGCACATCCATGTTTATTGCAGCATTATTCACAATTGCCAAGACATGGAACCAACCTAAATGTCCACAAACTGATGAATGGATTGGAAAAGTGTGGTATATATACTCTATGGAATACTACTCAGCCATAAAAAATAACAAGACCCTGGAATTTGATAGAAAATGGTCAGATATGGAGGATCTATTGCTGAGTGAAGTAAGCCAGGCTATGAAAGAAAGATATTGTATGTATCCACTCAATATATACCGACTATCCGCACTCTATAATAGAGAGCAAAAATTCGGAGGACATAAACACAGTGAAGGTACTTAATGAGAATAGGACAGTGTGGAATGGGGTAAGTGAAGAGAAGAGGATAGAGAAAGATAGCAAGTGAACAATAGAGAGACAGGACGTTAGTGAGAAACAGATAGGGGTTATTAACTGTTGATGATGACATGTATAGTATTCTCAACTGGATTGGTCTGAGAAGTATTTCATGATGGGCAAAGTATTTTTACAAGCAAAACGAGAAATAGCAATTGACTGTTTTATAAAAATAATTAGAATAAATAAAAATAAATAAATAAATAATAAAATAAAAAAAGAAATCATATTGTATCTCACAAAGGTGTACAATTAAATATAAATTAAAATTTTAAAACCAGAAATAAAGAAAAGATCAGTATACAAAATTCAAAAAAAAAAAAAAAGAATTGTTTATGGTGATGCATCATAGGTACTCTCAGGTGGTATATTAGGGTTTCCTAAGGAAACAGAACCAATAGATTTGTATAGATATAGAAGCATGGATTTATTAAGGGAATTAGCTCACATGATTATAGCAGCTAAGATGTCCCACAACAAGCTGTCTGAGAGTTGGAAATCCTAGGATTCTAGTAGCATGGATCAGACCAAGTCCAAAAGCCTCAGAGCAAGAAAGATGATGAAATAACTCACAGTCCAAGGCTGAAAGCCTAAGAACATGGGGCATGCTACGAGCGTAAAGTCTGGAGTCCGAAGACAGACTTCGAGTTATGGTGTTTAAGGCAGCGGAAGAATACTACCTTGCTCTAGGTCAGGAGAGACCCATTTATCTTCTGTATTTATTGTCTCCAGGTCCCTTGTGCCTGCCCACATTAAGGGCTGATCTTCCACATCTCCCATGTTAAGCTCTTTCGGAAACAACTCCATGGATATACGCAAAATAATGTTTTTCTAGGAATTCCTTAGTCCAGTTAAATTGACCAAAACTAACTACCATAGCTGTGCAAGAAAAGAGACCATGAAATGCTGTGAGGTATAAATAGTAAAAACACAGAGAAGTCAATGGTAGCCTAAGGGAAAGATAGAGATTTGGGGGCTTTACAAGTGAGCTGGGAGGATAAAAGTTGCTAGAAGTTGAGATGCATGGAGTTAAAATTTTGGATGTAATATAGATACTGTAATAACAAGGTCCAGATTATGACTGGACTCGGCAGCTGGAGGCATGGTGGAGGACAGGATGATGGAACTGGGAGTCCAGGGTGGATAAATTACCTTATGTGGAAATTGACATCTCCAAGAATGTTTAGAGGACTGATGGTGGGGAGGAAGCCAGTGATCCACGTGTTTAAATTTTGTGAATGAGGGAGCTGAAGCAAGATTGTTAATTGTGACAACAAAGGCACTGGGTGGCATGAACTGATGTGTGTACTTTAAGACAATAGGAGTTTTTGAGATGAAGAAGTGGAAAACTGTTAGGTATCACAGAAGAGCAGAGGACAATATCTTATTTTAAATTTGGGGTGTCAGTGGCCAAGGTAGGGAGGGAGGTGGATTAAGGGGGAAGTAAAGAGCATAGCCATCATTTGAAAGCTACAGGTTGATATAGACAAGCAACAATGGACATTTCAGAGAAGAGTTTGGAAATGAAGAATTTTACTAATGATAGAATTTTGCAAAGACTCAGTGGAAGAGCATAAGTGACAGAGCAAGGTCAGAGATTGAGTTAGGACAATAATACACCAGAATGTATGGAGACTATACTCTAAAGATGATGGAAGACCAGGACCAGCAGTTAGCGTAATGGCTGTGTTGCTGGACTCCCATGTAGTCGACCGCGGTTCACATCCCGGACCCGGTGGCTTAAAACTCACGCCGGGCATGTGGGCATGCATGCTCAAGATCCCGAGAAGAGAATGGAAGAGAAGGGATTGCAGCATGGCCATTCCCCCTGGGCAGTGATTTCTCGCTTTCTGGTTCTCTGTGTCTCTCTCTGTCTGGCGAGTGCACGCGCCCTATAGCAAAAACCTCTCAAAAAAAAAAAAAAAAAAAGATGATGGAAGACTGAGGAGTCCTCAACTTTGGGAGGAACCACTCTGGCTCTTCTCTGGGTGCTAAACAGTTATATTAGATGAAGTATAGGGTTCGGAAGTAACTGAATAAACTAATGACTGAATGCATGATCCTCACAGAAGATAAAGATTGCCACTAGAGAGCAGACAGTTTCATTTATAAGTTGGATGGTGGGAACCTTTTCTACTAAGTAAAAGAACAAGACAAACAGACAAGAATCTAGAGTGAAAAGACATAGGTGAGCTGCCAATCTGCAACTTACTAGACGTCAGTCTTTGGGAAAATCTACCTTTCTACATACGCTCATTTGTAAAGCAAACATTTCCTCTTTAAAATAACTTGACCTTTAAATGACAGTCACCTCTTTGGGATTCCTGTATCTCTATTGCAGTAATTGCATCCCACTTGGAAATTGTGTCAAGTTGGGCAAATATAAGGGTAGGCAATACAGATTGGGATCAGCAGGTGATGTAGTGGTTAAGGCGCTGGGTCCCACATGGGCGACCACAGTTTGAGTCCCACTCCTGTTGACTTGAAACTCACTCTTGTGTGTGTGCGACTATATAGGCAGCTCTTAATATTCTACCAGCAGCCCTTTGCCCATGTGTCAATATGCACTCCCAATTTCTTGAGGAGATACTATGAAAAGATTCACTCCTGAGGCTGGCAAGTTGTGCCATGGTTAAGGCACTGAAATTCCAAATGGCCGATCATGGTCTGAGTCTCAAACCTGGTGATTTGCTTTCTCATTCTCCTTCTCTTTCTCTTTATCTTTCTGTGGTCAAACTGAAGAATAATAATGATAAATAAAATTAATGGTAGTTCTAAAAAAATTTTTTTAAAAAAGAAAAGATTCATTCCCTTTGGTTTTGAAAGATGTTTCATATAATGCATAATACACTACAATAATAACAGCTCACACTGTGGAGAGAATTAGGTATTACCAAATGAGAGTAACTCAGATGAGGAGCCGGATAGGCCAGGTGAGGTTATCTTGGGATACCTTACAACAAGACACATCTAAACCTCCCTCCTCAAGTGGGTAGGGAGAAATAAAGCTGCCACAAGAGCTAAGAAAGGAAAAAACAGAACCAGCCATTCCCACACATGCCCTGGAGCAGAGCAGGTGTGTACATATTACAGAGACGATGTTTTCCTTTGACTCGCCCATGTTCTGAGTGAGACCTTTAGCCTACTTTTAGAAGCAGTCTGAGCCTTGATAAACGAGGGTGGAGCTTCCAGAGACGGGAGTCTCAGGGATCTATAAAGCCCAACCAGGCATCTCTGGGCATCTTTCCCAAGAGCTGTGAACTGCTGGCTTTCTGCTTACTCCTGTGGAAATGCAGCGACTGTTGACTCCAGTGAAGCGGGTCCTGCAAGTGAAAAGAGTAATGCAGGCCTCTTGCATGCCTACTCGCCTGCTCCCAGCAGCCCACCAAAGGTGAGTCATGTCATTCCAAAGATCTGTATCCCAGAGCCAGTAAAAGATGGGCAGAGTCTGCCAGAGGGGGAAACTCTCTAGAATCCCAGCAGAAAGTTGAAAGGTTTGTGCATAGCCTCAGACAAGCAAGTTAACTCTTGTGGCCTCAGATACTTCATCTCTGAACAGATAGGACATTCCAGCTACCAAACAGGAGGACCCTGAATCTCTGACACATGCTGTATTAACGGACAGAGTAGTAGAAATATCCACTCTCTCCTTCCTACCACTGTTCCCATCTTTATCCCAACCCTGCCAAGACCCTCAGGTTTCAGCACCAACTGCAGTGTTAGTAAAAAGCAGTGGCTTTAAGGCACTGCAGCAAGATGCAAAATAAGCTGTTTCTCCTGTGCTCCAATTTCTGAAAGGGGGAATGAAAGATAAAGAGTGTGTGCTTGTTTATCTGCCTGTATGTTTGTGAACATGCACTGCTTGTGTGAGGACTCACACACTCCTTTTCTTTGTAAACACCTCCTTGGTCTGACCCAAGTGCTTGCAGTCCCCCTGCAATATAATGGTAACATAACTGTAGTTAGTGCTTGGGACTCCCAGCCACCCATGTGTTGTTGTCTGGCCCCTAAGCCATCCACTACAGCTTAGGACTAGACTTTTTTACTTCTATTTGTACTCTATAGTTTATTAATACAGAATAATTAGAAAAATGCTTTTGATTTAGTATCCGTCCTTACTTTCTACCTAGGAAACCTGGGTGAATAGATGCATGTGATTGGGGATGGTGCTCTTTAGCCTTCTTATTTTCTTCATGGTTCTATTATCATTTACACTCTTCCCACTCCGTCAAACCACTGTGTTTACAGATCGAATGTCCCAGCTCAGAGTTTAATCTGTTTCAGTATTTGTGAGGAAAGAATTGGCATAGGTTTGCTTATTTCAATGATAAACCCTTGGTCACCAGCCAAGAGACAAACCTCAGTCCTCATCAGTATCCTATCTTTAAGTTCAAACTTGTGATCATCATTGTCATTTATTTCTCTTTCGATGTATGTTACAACCTTAGATTTCTAACTGACAAGTGAAGGAAGAAGTTAACCCCATTTTCCATGGTTTGACCTAATATTAAAAATGTTCCTGAGACCAGCAGATGATGTAGAGGTTAAGGTGCTGGATCCCACATGGTCGACCACAGTTTGAGTCCCACACCTGTTGACTTGAAACTCACTCTTGTGTATGTGCGTGCATGCCCAAAATCCTGAGAGGAGACTGGAGAAGGGATTGAGGAGGGGCCATCCCTCTGGGGGAGGGGGGGTGATGTCTCACTTTCTGTCTCTTTGGTGAGTGCACACATCTATAACAAAAATCTCTCTCTCAAAAAAATAATAAAATAAATAAATAAATACTGGGCCAGCCTGTGACCTGGTAGTTAAGGGATCTGGATTTCACATGACCAACCATGGTTCAAGTCCTTTATCTAGTACCTCAAGAAACATACCAGGCACATGTGCCCATGTGTCCAAAATCCCAATAAGAGGGAGAGATGGAGAAGAAGGTATTGCAGCATGACTATTCCCCTTTGGGGGTGCTCTTTCCTCTCCCTCTCTTTTTCTCTCCCTGTGATGAGCACACACATCTGGTAAATTTTTTTTTTAATGTTCTTTATGGGAAACCTTTTCTTTATAGGTCTATCATCTCTAACTCAATCTTTTTACTCTCTAGATCCAACTTAGGATGCAGATTAAATAGAAGTATCTGCTTCACTGCTTTTAGAATTAAGAATGATGCCCTCCACTTTCTACTCTTCTCACTCATATACTGTCTCCCTACATCCCTATATACCCACCTTTTCAGGTTCCCTTACTTATTCAATCACCCCCTACCATGGTCACTGCTCTTTTTTTCCCCTCTAATTCTTCATCAGCAGAAGCTTCTTCATCTATCAAGTTTGATGTAGCCTCTTCCATAAAGTTTCTCCTGATCCCCCTGTCTCTCTAAATGGAAATATCTGCTGTCTTTGAACTCATGTAGGAATTTGCCCATGTTTCTCATGTGGCTCTTACCACATTCTGCCCTGCTGTTGTTTTTATATATATATAAAAAATCATTCCTCACACTGGTCAAGGAGTTCCTCAAGAAACTTGCCTCCTCTCTTCTTTTTCCAATCCCTTCACTCCAATAGTATTTCCCCAGCACAATGCCTGGCATGCAACAGTTAATTTTGAAACACAATGAAGGAGGCAAGGTGGAATGAAGGTGGTATGTGTTCTTGAACCAGAAAACACCAGAAAAAAAATGGTTTTTTAATCTATTTTTTCCTTCAGCTTTTTGCCTTAGAGCATGTGGGCTCACCAGAGAGAGAAAAAGAGAAAGTAAGAGGGAAAATGAGAAAACATACCCCAAGGGGAGTGGCCACACCACAATCTCTTCTCCATTCTCCTCTCAGTACTCTGGGCATGCATGCACACACACCGGCATGCTTTCCAAGCCACCAGGTTCAGAACTCAAAACACGGTTGATTATGTGGGAGTCCAAGTGGTTTAATCACCATGCTACCTACTGGCCCCCAGAACAAAACATTTTTAAAACTGAAGTAATTATTAAGCAAAAGCACACAATTAAAAGGATGTTCATTATTGTAATAGTCTAATGCTTGGAACCTCTACAGATTAACTTTTATCCAGCCTCTGGAATCCATTTCCAGAAATAGCTTCCTACCAAGATAGTTTTAAAAAGTCACCAAGATTGGTTCTTGGGACCTCTTTTTGCAACCTTAGATTCCTAACCAACCAGTGAGGTTAGAAGAAGGCAGAGTGAGAATAAGGCTAAAGGAGAAGCCATCCGGCTATCAGGACCAGGCACTGGCTAACCATTAGCTCCTAGGTTTCAAGGAGGCACCTCCATAAATATTTGAGAGTACAAACTCCAGTTATTTGGAGGGTAAATTTCAAACTTCTCTTGTCAGATACTGATGAACAGTTAGAAGTTTATCTCACTACCAAGTGATCACAAGAACAACTTCTATTCTTAGAAGTGGCCTTCCTGATGGGAAAAATGGAGCTACCAAAGGTCTAGCATCCTGAAGATGATTGACAGAATCATTCAATCTAAGTTAATGGTTCCTGTGGCACAGAGCTAAATTTACAAGCCTATATCCATGACAGTGAAAGAACGAAATATTCCTAACTCATGAAAAACTATGAAGTTACATCACTTCATAATGTGTTCTTTAAGTTCAATATTTGTGAAATGAAGATTGAGAGGAGTGACACAGCAGTAACACCATGCTCTGTGATTCTCACCCACATGGGAAGGCTTTGGGTTCAGATCTAGAGATCCCCTCGAACACACTGGGCAGACACATGCCCATGATCTAGGCTGGCTGGAGTTGGGGAGGGGGAGATTATGGCTTAAAGACTCTGACAAGGGCGTCTGTTTCTTTGTCTCTGTCTCTCGATCTCTCTGTCTCTCACTCAGGGAAGAAATAAATAAATGAAAAAGTGAAGAATGTCACTACAGTGACCAGATTTCGGGTATTTTCATATGCAAGCATGGGGAAGGTGGACTCAGTGAGTTCTGTACTTGTAACTGAGGATAAACTCCAGATTTTCACTGGGAATATTAGAGTCAGGGTTGAAGACAAGGGGATGGGTCCAGAACAGAGATATCACTTTCTTCTTCTACTAACTCCTCCTTCATTTTCTCTCTGTCCCCATTTCTAATAGTGCCTCCTGCCCTTTGTGTTCTACTATGTACCAGTCCTTAAAGAGTTTATGGAAAATGTGTATTAGACAAACTGTGAATTAATTTTGATTAGTTTTGCACCAAAATAACTAATAATGCAATTCCATTGCCATGAACTTTTTGAAGTAACCCCCTATTAGGCTATATTTACCTTCTCTATTATGTTGTACTCTCTTTGCGGGCACAAAGGATGTCTTATTCAGTATTGTATACCCGGACCAGTGTTATGTTGAGCATGCTCAATAAATTTTAGGGAGACCCAATCAGAAAAAGCAGATAGAATTAAACCAAGCAACAAACATATTTTAAAAGTAGAAAAAAAGTGAATATGGGGGCCATCAGGTGGAGTAGTGATTAAAGAGCTGGACTCCCACGTGGTCACCCGCAGTTTGAGTCCCAGATCTGGCGGCTTGAAACACCCCAGCCACGTGTGCATGTGTGCCCAAAATCCTGAGTGGAGAATGGAAGAGAAGGGATTGTGGTGTGGCCACCTCCACTGGGGTATGATGCTTTGCTTTCTGTCTCTATCTCTCTGGTAAGCACTAGCACCCTACAGCAAAAACTCACAAAAAAATAAAAATAAAAAAAGGTGAATATGTTCTTATGTAGATAAAAGAAAGGAGGAGAAAAGAAACTAATGAGAGGTACATTTGTAAAATGAATGAATGCTTTAAATGTATGTCCTATATGACTTTACGACACACATAGAAGTAAACTATATGACAATAATGGTTCAAAGGGATGGGGAAGATAAATGAAGTTTACTTTAAGTAAGGTCTTTTTAGAAGTACTCATTTTAGTGGGACTAGCAGTTAGCATAATGGCTATGTCGCTGGACTCACATGTAGTTGACCCCGGTTCGTGTCCCAGACCCGGTGGCTTAAACTCACGCCAGGCGCATGTACATGTGTGCCCAAGATCCCCAGAGGAGAATGGAGGAGAAGGGATTGCGGCATGGCCATCCCCCCTGGGGAGAGTGATTTCTCGCTTTCTATCTCTTTGTTTCTCTGTCTGTCTGGCGAGCGCACACACCCTATAAAACCTCTCCAAAAAAAAAAAAAAGAAGTACTAATTTTAGTAAGATTATAATAAGTTGAGTAGGCATATTGAAATCTCTAGGGTCACCACTTTAAAAAATATTTAAAAAGAGGAAATAAAATGGAATAATAAATATTTGCTAAATCAAAAAGAATATAGGAAAACAAAAATTTTAAAAAAAGAAAATATGAAACGAATCAAAACAAATAGTGAGGGACCAACAGGTGGTGTGGTAGTTAAGGTATTGGACTCTCACATGGTCAACAGTGGTTTGATTCCTGGACCTGGTGGCTTTCTCTCTCTCTCTCTCTCTCTCATTATTTAAAAATAATGATAACAAATAAATTAAATTAAATTAAATAATTCCTTAAAAAAGCAAATAGTGAGATGGTAGAGTTAATTCCAACTATATTAGTAATTATAATACATATATGGACTAAGTACTCCAATTAAAACATGACCATTTAAAAATTGTTTACAAAATTTTAAAGATTCATGGGACCAGCAGTTAGCATAATGGCTATGTTGCTGGACTCCCACGTAGTCGACTGTGGTTCACATCCCGGACCCAATGGCTTAAACTCACACCGGGCGCATGTGTGTGCGTGCCCAAGATCCCGAGAGGAAAATGGAGGAGAAGGGATTGCAGCGTGGCCATCCCCCCTGGGGGGGGTGATTTCTCACTTTCTGTCTCTCTGTCACTCTGTCTGTCTGGTGAGCACACGCGCCCTATAGCAAAAACCTCTCCAAAAAAAAAGAAAGAAAAGAAAAAAGAAAAAATTTTTTTAAAGATTCAGCTATATACTGTTTATAAGAGATGTATGTTAAATTTAAAGAGTCTGAGATGTTGAAAGTGTAAAAGGACAGAAAAAGCTATACCATGCGAACAGTAATCAAAAAACTATATTAACATCAAGAAAAATAGACTTTATGGCAAAGATGCAAAAGGACATTTAATAAAGATAAAAGGGTCAATTCAACAGAAAGGTATAATAATGCCAGATTTGTAGTCATCCGATAACATTGCTTTAAGATTTAAACAGTACTCAGCTTTGGATGGTTCAATTGATTTATTATTTTTGCTTTATTATGGTGCAAAAGTGATACACCTTCAGTAGAAATTGCACCTCAAATTTGAGATATTTAACTCTATTATAAAATAGACTTTGTGTTAAATGATTTTGCTTAACTAGAGGCTAATGTAAGTGTTCCAAGCATATTTAAGGTAGTAGAGGCTATGTTATGATGTTTGGTAAGTTAAGTTCAGTATTAAATGTATTGTTTACTTACAACAGTTTTAATAGGTTTACCAGGACATAACCCTTTTGTAGAAGATTATCTAGTTAAATTGTATTGAAAATGAATTTCTTAATTACTATATTACCATATTTTGAGGAAACTATCTATAGACTACTAGTGGAATTATGATGGTTACCGCCACCACAGATTTTCTACAGTTCCTGCCATCCCGTTGGCCAAAACAGATACTTGGCCAAAGGACGTGGGCATCCTTGCCTTGGAGGTCTACTTCCCAGCCCAATATGTGGACCAAACTGACCTGGAGAAGTATAACAAGGTAGAAGCAGGAAGGTATACGGTGGGCTTGGGCCAAACCCATATGGGCTTCTGCTCAGTCCAAGAGGACATCAACTCCCTGTGCCTGACTGTGGTACAAAGGCTGATGGAACGTATACAGCTCCCGTGGGACTCTGTGGGCCGGCTGGAAGTGGGCACGGAGACCATCATCGACAAGTCCAAGGCTGTCAAAACAGTGCTCATGGAACTCTTCCAGGACTCAGGCAACACTGACATTGAAGGCATAGATACTACCAATGCCTGCTATGGTGGTACTGCCTCCCTCTTCAATGCTGCCAACTGGATGGAGTCCAGCTCCTGGGATGGTATGTACTGCCAGGGGCCTTATGTAAGAAATGAACTGGGGTGGAGATGGATGATGGCTTAGCAGTAAAATGTGGCCCTCTGTGGGGATGGCCCACATGGGCAGGTTCTGGGGTTATGTCCAAAGACCTCCCTGAGTACCCTGGTCATGCACTTGCCCATGACCTACGCATGGCTAAAACTGGGGTGAATTGCAATGTCAAGATCCTGTGAGGGATGTCTCTTTCCCACATAGAAAATAAATAAATAAATATAAACTTTTTTAAAAATGAGAAAGGGGGCCAGTCAGTGGTGTAGTGGTTAAGGTGCTAGACTCCCACATGGCTGACTGTGTAGCTCAAGTCTCAGACCCGCAGCTTTAAAACCACACCAGGCATATGTGCATGCATGCCCAAAATCCCAAGAGGAGAGAAAGGATTGTGGTACAGCCACCTCCCCAGGGGGCTCTTTCTCACTTTTCCTCTCTCTCTTTCTCTGTCTCTCTCCAGTGAGCTCAAGTGTCCTATAGCAAATTTTAAAATGAAAGAGAGAAAGAAAGGACAAGTTGAAGGCCAAAAATTTTTTAGAGGTTTTTACCTTAGGGTACATGTGCTCACCTGAGAGAGACAGAGACAGTGAGAGGGAAAGTGAGAAATCATGGCCACGCCACCATCGCTTCTCCTACAGTCTCCTCCCAGGATCTTGGGCACACATGCACACACATCCAGCATGATTTTCAAGCTACTGGGTCTGGGACTCGAACTGCAGTCAACCATTTGGGAGTCTAGCGACACAGGCATTATGCCACCTGCTGGCCCCTAGAGGCCAAATCTTATCAGTTTTGCTTCTCAGTTCCCCAGGTGGCTGCATCCAGGAAGAGAAGGACACTTATTCACACAGTTGTAGCTATCATCCAACAACCATGGGGAGAACTACTGCTTAGACTGGAATAGCGTTGTGCAGTTAATTAGGTAGCATGTTCGCATAGCCATTCGTTCAGTTCTTACAACAGCTTGCGAGGAGGGGGTGTTGTTTCTGACCTATGGACAGGAAAAATGGAATCTCTGATAGTTTACACAGAGTAAGCAACAGAAACAAGACTCCAAACCAAACCCAAAGTATTTTCCATTTTTCTGTACTTGCTTCTTTTAAAAATTGTTTTAAGTCTCTGAGAGAGATATTGGTGATGTTGAAATATTTATACAAGTTTAATTGTTAAGGAGAAAACACCCTAGTAGAAATATGCCCAGAGAATCACTGAATAGACTTGTTACATAGAATATTTTTACTTTCTTTCTTGCCTGTCTCCTAGAATATTCTTTTTTGATTAACATATTGATGTTACCTTATGTCTTACTTATATTTTCTTTCTCCTTCTGCTATATTAGAGGGATATTCTATTCAGATTATTCTTTTCTGTTGTGATGGTCAGAAAAGGTCCAAGAGAAACAGTGTAAGATGAGAGTTAGAAACCTTAGCTCTGTCAATAATTGTTGATAAATTCCTTACCATCAATTCTTTTTTTTTTCACATTGTTTTATTTCATTTTCTCTTATACATTCAATCACATTATTTAACTTGGAATACTATTCAGCCATAAAAAAAAACCCTAGCTTTTGACAGGAAGTGGATGAATATGAAAGATTCACCATCAATTCTTTGAGCCTCAGAGTTCTTACTTGCCTATCAGCCTCATAGGGCTAGTAAGAAGATTGAATTATATATATATATAAAAAATTGTTTACAAAATTTTAAAGATTCATGGGACCAGCAGTTAGCATAATGGCTATGTTGCTGGACTCCCACGTAGTCGACTGTGGTTCACATCCCGGACCCAATGGCTTAAACTCACACCGGGCGCATGTGTGTGCGTGCCCAAGATCCCGAGAGGAAAATGGAGGAGAAGGGATTGCAGCGTGGCCATCCCCCCTGGGGGGGGTGATTTCTCACTTTCTGTCTCTCTGTCACTCTGTCTGTCTGGTGAGCACACGCGCCCTATAGCAAAAACCTCTCCAAAAAAAAAGAAAGAAAAGAAAAAAGAAAAAATTTTTTTAAAGATTCAGCTATATACTGTTTATAAGAGATGTATGTTAAATTTAAAGAGTCTGAGATGTTGAAAGTGTAAAAGGACAGAAAAAGCTATACCATGCGAACAGTAATCAAAAAACTATATTAACATCAAGAAAAATAGACTTTATGGCAAAGATGCAAAAGGACATTTAATAAAGATAAAAGGGTCAATTCAACAGAAAGGTATAATAATGCCAGATTTGTAGTCATCCGATAACATTGCTTTAAGATTTAAACAGTACTCAGCTTTGGATGGTTCAATTGATTTATTATTTTTGCTTTATTATGGTGCAAAAGTGATACACCTTCAGTAGAAATTGCACCTCAAATTTGAGATATTTAACTCTATTATAAAATAGACTTTGTGTTAAATGATTTTGCTTAACTAGAGGCTAATGTAAGTGTTCCAAGCATATTTAAGGTAGTAGAGGCTATGTTATGATGTTTGGTAAGTTAAGTTCAGTATTAAATGTATTGTTTACTTACAACAGTTTTAATAGGTTTACCAGGACATAACCCTTTTGTAGAAGATTATCTAGTTAAATTGTATTGAAAATGAATTTCTTAATTACTATATTACCATATTTTGAGGAAACTATCTATAGACTACTAGTGGAATTATGATGGTTACCGCCACCACAGATTTTCTACAGTTCCTGCCATCCCGTTGGCCAAAACAGATACTTGGCCAAAGGACGTGGGCATCCTTGCCTTGGAGGTCTACTTCCCAGCCCAATATGTGGACCAAACTGACCTGGAGAAGTATAACAAGGTAGAAGCAGGAAGGTATACGGTGGGCTTGGGCCAAACCCATATGGGCTTCTGCTCAGTCCAAGAGGACATCAACTCCCTGTGCCTGACTGTGGTACAAAGGCTGATGGAACGTATACAGCTCCCGTGGGACTCTGTGGGCCGGCTGGAAGTGGGCACGGAGACCATCATCGACAAGTCCAAGGCTGTCAAAACAGTGCTCATGGAACTCTTCCAGGACTCAGGCAACACTGACATTGAAGGCATAGATACTACCAATGCCTGCTATGGTGGTACTGCCTCCCTCTTCAATGCTGCCAACTGGATGGAGTCCAGCTCCTGGGATGGTATGTACTGCCAGGGGCCTTATGTAAGAAATGAACTGGGGTGGAGATGGATGATGGCTTAGCAGTAAAATGTGGCCCTCTGTGGGGATGGCCCACATGGGCAGGTTCTGGGGTTATGTCCAAAGACCTCCCTGAGTACCCTGGTCATGCACTTGCCCATGACCTACGCATGGCTAAAACTGGGGTGAATTGCAATGTCAAGATCCTGTGAGGGATGTCTCTTTCCCACATAGAAAATAAATAAATAAATATAAACTTTTTTAAAAATGAGAAAGGGGGCCAGTCAGTGGTGTAGTGGTTAAGGTGCTAGACTCCCACATGGCTGACTGTGTAGCTCAAGTCTCAGACCCGCAGCTTTAAAACCACACCAGGCATATGTGCATGCATGCCCAAAATCCCAAGAGGAGAGAAAGGATTGTGGTACAGCCACCTCCCCAGGGGGCTCTTTCTCACTTTTCCTCTCTCTCTTTCTCTGTCTCTCTCCAGTGAGCTCAAGTGTCCTATAGCAAATTTTAAAATGAAAGAGAGAAAGAAAGGACAAGTTGAAGGCCAAAAATTTTTTAGAGGTTTTTACCTTAGGGTACATGTGCTCACCTGAGAGAGACAGAGACAGTGAGAGGGAAAGTGAGAAATCATGGCCACGCCACCATCGCTTCTCCTACAGTCTCCTCCCAGGATCTTGGGCACACATGCACACACATCCAGCATGATTTTCAAGCTACTGGGTCTGGGACTCGAACTGCAGTCAACCATTTGGGAGTCTAGCGACACAGGCATTATGCCACCTGCTGGCCCCTAGAGGCCAAATCTTATCAGTTTTGCTTCTCAGTTCCCCAGGTGGCTGCATCCAGGAAGAGAAGGACACTTATTCACACAGTTGTAGCTATCATCCAACAACCATGGGGAGAACTACTGCTTAGACTGGAATAGCGTTGTGCAGTTAATTAGGTAGCATGTTCGCATAGCCATTCGTTCAGTTCTTACAACAGCTTGCGAGGAGGGGGTGTTGTTTCTGACCTATGGACAGGAAAAATGGAATCTCTGATAGTTTACACAGAGTAAGCAACAGAAACAAGACTCCAAACCAAACCCAAAGTATTTTCCATTTTTCTGTACTTGCTTCTTTTAAAAATTGTTTTAAGTCTCTGAGAGAGATATTGGTGATGTTGAAATATTTATACAAGTTTAATTGTTAAGGAGAAAACACCCTAGTAGAAATATGCCCAGAGAATCACTGAATAGACTTGTTACATAGAATATTTTTACTTTCTTTCTTGCCTGTCTCCTAGAATATTCTTTTTTGATTAACATATTGATGTTACCTTATGTCTTACTTATATTTTCTTTCTCCTTCTGCTATATTAGAGGGATATTCTATTCAGATTATTCTTTTCTGTTGTGATGGTCAGAAAAGGTCCAAGAGAAACAGTGTAAGATGAGAGTTAGAAACCTTAGCTCTGTCAATAATTGTTGATAAATTCCTTACCATCAATTCTTTTTTTTTTCACATTGTTTTATTTCATTTTCTCTTATACATTCAATCACATTTATTAACTTGGAATACTATTCAGCCATAAAAAAAAACCCTAGCTTTTGACAGGAAGTGGATGAATATGAAAGATTCACCATCAATTCTTTGAGCCTCAGAGTTCTTACTTGCCTATCAGCCTCATAGGGCTAGTAAGAAGATTGAATTATATATATA